>NC_068432.1:41592788-41655288 GCF_023373465.1 Oncorhynchus keta
AGAAGAAATGCATAAGAATGGTCAGAGGGTCTTGAAACTGGACTAGTGTAGAACAGTCCTGCTGCACACTAAACACTGCTTCTTGCAGACCAGCTATGAAACTTATGCAGAACCTTATGTTCACATAAAAAATATGTTACGAAGTTTTTCTAAAAATATTGTGTTATTAGAAGAGCATGGATGTCATCTTAGTTAGTCTCAACAGAAATTAAGAGGACACATGATCTCAAAAGCCTTTTATTATTTTTATTTTACCGTTATTTTACTAGGCAAGTCAGTTAAGAACAAATTCTTATTTTCAATGACGGCCTGGGAACAGTGGGTTAACTGCCTGTTCAGGGGCAGAACGACAGATTTGTACCTTGTCAGCTCGGGGATTTGAACTTGCAACCTTCCGGTTACTAGTACAACGCTCTAACCACTAGGTGTAATAAAGGTGTAATGAAAACTTCAGCATTTGAGTGTAGTCTTTTTTGTTGTTTGTGTGTGTGTCGGGGGATGGGGGAGGAATGTGCAGATGTTTCATTTCCAAGCGGCATAGAGAGGCAGTGAGATCGAAGAGACGAAGCTGCATGTTACTAGGTGACCTCACTACATAAATATTCCACGCTCTCAGTCAGCCCTTGTGCAGTTCCACTCTTCTTTTGGTCCATGTTGAATAAGGATGTAAAGGAATTCACTTTTATAGACCCTGTGCTTTTAAATTAATCAGGGGTTTTCCAACTGTTTCTGTTCTGCCTTAAAGATGTTAAATCAACACTGTGCATGAGAGGTATTACTTGCCAGTCAATGTTTTAAGCCCGTATGAACTCATCACTAGTAATGTCTGTCTCTGATTATGAACATGCAATGGTAGATTGTAGTAAACGTTTTTGTGAATTACTCCGAACCACTAATTGTGGCGATAAACTGAATACTGTAATCTGTAATTAAGTGTAATCAGGAACCAATTAAGTAAAAATATGGGGATTAATTTAAGTGCATTATCTTCCAGGGAAGAAGTGGTAGAGCTTCCGTTGGTAGTGAACGTTCAAGGGAATCCACATCCAGGGTCCAGTCTGGGTGAATTACACAGGTGTATTTGATTTGTACTCGTGGGTCCTGCATACAATAGGATGGCGCACAGTTGGACCAGCGTCGTTAGTGTTTGGCCGAGATAGGCCGCCATTGTAAATAATAATTTGTTTTTAACTGACTTGCTAGTTAAATAAATTTAAAATTAAAATAAAACCATGTGCACGGTCACAATTTTTGTATGTAATACTTCCGTCATTCACAACAAGAAACAGACAATGGAATCTACTGGTGCTTCCCAATAATAGTGCATTTTCCCCGAATTGTGCCCTCATTCACTATTTACCACAAATCTAAAATCATTGGATTGGTGGAGGCATGACATGGACTTGTAGGAATTCCCACTATATATCAGTAATTTCCTTTAAAATCAGTGAAGTGAACACCGTTTGGGAAGAAGGATAGATAATTGGGACATAACCTACATTTAAATATCTATGGTTTTAGTACAGCCTCCTACTAGTAAGGTTTCAGTGGTAGGCCTATCTACCCGCCACCCCCAATTTTTACTAAATCGAGTGCACCTAATTTTTGAATTCGATTATGCTGAGCCGCGGGGTATTGGTCTATGGCCCGTGACGTGACCGAGCAAAAGCGGTGAGGGAGGAGCGACATTGTCAAATGGAACAGTAATCTGCGCCGCTCTGTCATGTTGTCAACATGGTACATCGTCCAGAAACATACAATATTTTCATACCATTTTCCATAGAATTTATATTTGGATTTTTAAAATATTTTTCTTTGGGAAGGCACTTTTGCATGTGAAAACACCGAATCCTGCTCATTACTACACGTGCTAAATTACGTCACGTTTGTTTTGAGCCGATTTCTCCGTTGGACAGAGTTGGGCACCATGTTCACGCCCTGGAAGCAACCCGGTTACGAACTCAATGAAGTCAAGATTAATCGGGCAAGATTAATCGAATCCCCTCAATGTTTAGAGGTTGGCTCCACCCGCCGTGGCTCTGATTGGAGAAGCTGTCTCTCCCAGACAGAGGGGGACCTTGAGTTACCGCAGACTGCCGAGTAAGCACGGAGCAGTCTGACTGTACACTACTGCAGATGTAATGGGGGGCCTGGCCCCGAGCCAACAGCAAGCTAGTTAGTTAAAGACGGTGGCAGTTGGGTCAACGCAGCCGTATATGGGGTTCTGTCCCCGCAAGGCTGCTTGCCGTTTTTACGAGCTTCACGTATGCAACATTGTGCCAGTAAAATTGAAACTTCATCAGCGCCAGCTGGCCTCCCCACCGCTAGCTGGCTAGCGAACTAATGGAAATTACTTTAGTATAACTGGGCTTCAATCTGTAAGTACATTTAATTACAATGAGCTGTTCGATGTTACTTATCAAATCTGGTTAGCTGGCTAGCCAGTAGCAACATAATTGTGTGTTAGCAGACGTGTTTTATTTTTGCCGGTCTAGCTACGTTAGCTAGCTATGAGGTTAGCGAGCTGCCAAGCTGGCATGGTATTTTGGTGCGAGCCAACCCTCGCTAGTAGCTTCAGGCGTAGACTGAATGCAGCCCCCTTTCTTTGTTTGAGAGGCTAGCAAAAACGGCAAGTACAATTTGCTTGACGTAACGCTAGATTATTGCATGCAAACCAGCAAGTTTATGCAGCATTGGTATTTTAATTGACTAGCTAGCTATATTTGTAATATTATATTACTTGACACATTACGATATTAACTGTAACAATCACAATGTAGCGAGGTGTTTTGCTGTTGAATGATACATTTGTGAAGCGCCGGCAGGTGCTCATTCAGGGATTGCATGAATCTGTATTTAGACTGGGGCAGTTGGGTCAACGCAGCCGTGTATGGGGTTCTCTCCCCGCAAGGCTGCTTGCTGTTTTTACTAGCTACATCTTTTTTTATTCAAAAATATGAAGTCATTTTTGTCTGCCTTCTGCACACGTGTATTTGATAATACGCTTTTACTGCATGGTGCATTATTGTGCATTGAGATGCCGTTTATTTAATGTATACTGACTGTCACTGAATGCTTGATGCTTCTTCAATTATGTCTGTAGTGATAAACAGGATGAAACATTTGTGTGTGTATATATATATTTATTTTAATTTAATTTTATCTCGCAGTCCCACACTTGCCCTGATGCCAGACTGACTATGCAGTAGAAATGCGGCTCTTGCAGATAATCAAGGTAAAATTTGATGTTGCCCTGTTAAAATTCACAGATCTCAACCTAACCATAGATAGGATCATTAAAATCAACATATTGTCACATGTAGCTCTAGGCTATTGCTTTGACTTGTTACTATATTGTTTTATCATAATTTGCTCTATGTATTGTCTGTATTCAAGACTAGGGGAACAGTATTTATTTTGGCAATATAATCTGCATTTTAAACAATCCATGGCAAGTATTATGATCCATGGCAAGTATCATATCCTAATCTAACCTATAACCAAATCAGAACATCACACTAAACCATCACCAATCAGAATCTGTAATGATACAAGTGTGCCTTCCCTTGTCCAATCAGAGTGATATACCGGTATTTATGACCCAATCACAGCTTTAGCTGGTACAGTATCATCACTACTGCTCAGCATTGAGCAGGCCTCTGACCAGTTATATAAGTCCATGGCTCCGATGCAGCAGCACTGTCTATGCTAGCTCAAGGCTGCCTGTGGGTTCAGTGAGTTCGAGACAGCCTCAATGCAGTGGACTGCCGCTGGGGGAAAAATGTGACCTCGTTTGACTGGTGTTGCCTGGAGGTGCTCCAAGCTGCAGTCTGGGAAGTGGAAAAGACGGTCTGTTTTAAACAGGTGGCCTTCCCTACTGCCTCTACTTTACTGTACTGTAAATATAACATGTGCATTTAAACTACTAAGTCATGTTAAACTACTAAGTTGCGGTAAGAAGGAAGGAGTTAGGAGGGCAGATTCTCTCCAGGAGTATTGAGTTCAAGTTATGTGAAAATTCTAGGAAGGGCTAGTTCGGTTGTTTTTACATTACATTTTTCTGTCCTAGAAAATGATTTTCCAATGTTTGTGTGTCGTCCTGCATTCTAGTTCAATATTGCAAGAGCTGAGTTGAACTATTTGGTCATAAAGATCCCCTTGTCTGCTTTGAGCATTTGGATTCAGAACATGGATTGCCCAGGAGTAGGCCTAACAGTTATAGTCTGCTTTATAAATGCGTTTTCTCAGATCCCTTATTGTCTTTTCTGTTTTCGTATTGGCTTGTCTCGTTGTGAGTTCTAGCGTAATGAATTGCAGCTAGGGATCACTGACTCACTGTTGTTCATGAATCAAATAGTTATATTTCATGCTTGTCTCTCTTGCTCTTAGGTACCAGTTTAACCCTCAGACTGAAATTAACAGGCTATGATGGCTCCCCTGAGGTAAGAACAGCCAAGTCTATTAATGAATGACAGTGCAGTGCTACTGTATTATTTAATGGACTGTAAAGGTGTCATTATCTCGTTCTAACAGCTGATACACATCCTGAGAAACCTGCTCTAGCCTAGGCTAAATTGTGGTTAAAAAGGTTTCCTAGTATTATGTTGTCAGACCCAAAATCTACGTATAGCTGAATTTACAGAATATTCTTCAGGATGACGTAATTGGCAAGTCTCAACCTAGAGTATCCACACGAGCAGTCGTTGTCGATTATATTATCATGTCTAAAATTTTGAGTGTACTTTTTCCTTTCTTTCACAGAAAAGACTGCACTGTCGGTCGGACCAAAGGGGAGCAGCAACAAAACAACTCACTGGTCCTTCCCTTTGCTCCTTCCTGGGAGAAACAAAACACTGTCATCATAAAGAACAAATGGGAGAAAAAAAAATGTATTTTAATTTCTGATTTTTGTAATCATGTCTAACCTTTTTGGGGGGGAAGGGGGGGTATAGATGACATAATGATGACTCTGAAGTTTCATACCTTCTCTGTCTATTTTTGTGATTTATTAACACATTAGATAGATATACAGTAGCTTGTTAGGGACTCTAAGCCTTGATGATATGTTTGTTTTCAGGAAGGAGAGGAAAAGCCGAATGACACAAAGCAATGTAATAACAGTCTCCAACAGCAGAGACCTAGCCTGATCCCAGGTCTGTTTGTGCTGTCTTCCATGGCTTTGGTGACTGCCCAAACAGATCTGGGACCAGGCTAGCAGAGACCCACGTCTATGTTTACGAATTCTACAGGTGGTCCCTTGTGGGCTGAGTACAGTAACTGACAAGCAGCAGCATGTCATCCACTCTGCCACAGAACAAATCACAGTTTAAACAGCAGCATTATCCTCCTATTTATGTTTTAACACTCACTCAGTTCTCTGCACTGTTCACATGCTCAACTGTAGTATGTGATCGATCCTTAACACAGTATTAAGCTAGGCCTAGACCTGTATCATTATTTCTACAAAACACACTCTTCAACGTCTTGGAAGGGAGTGGTTGCACCTCGAAGCGGAACCATTCAAACGTTGGGTTCAAGATTTTACTTTTTAACAGTCCTAATTGCTCTGCTCTTCGGGTGATTCACACCCTTCAGCTCTCAAATTCTTCTCTCATTCTCAAAACTCTTAATATTTACACACTCTACAGTATTTACTGAGGCTAAGAGTCCCCCCTTTTTCCATGTTAGCTAGTAAATGCTTTCTAGTGTGTTTTTGTATTTTAAACGTTTATGGTTTTAAGTAGGTTTGCTTTTTAAAAGTTTTAGAATGTTTGTTGCTAGTGTAGACAGTTATGTATGCTGTGATGTAGCCTATAGAAGTAGCTATAGTAGAAATGCATTGTTCCCTTGTGGTAAGTGAGTGAGATGCTGCCACGGAACTGAGACACTGATGATTGGTGCTATTTTGGACTTTAATCTGCTCCTTGGAAAGGTAGCCGAGATGGGTTTTCTTGTTTTACTTTCACATTCTGAGTAAAGAAGGTGTTGGTTCTTTGTCATGGTTGTTGTAACTTGGTCTGGATTGGCTTAGTTTTTCACTGTTGTTTTCTGTGCGGCTTTCTCATTGGATTTAAGATTTGAGGAAATATAAACTTTTATCATGGTCAATGTATTACTAAAGGAAAAGAGGATTCATGTGAGAAGATTTGAGGATATACCATGTTGATGGGAGCAATCACAAAACTGCAATTGTTAAACACTAGTTACCCTTTAATACTGACATGTGCATTCAAAGGTATACAATGTATCTAGTAGTACCCAGCACTGGTCACTTTTAGACAATGTTAAGCTTAAGTGTGTTTTGATTGACATACAATCTCGAAACGAAGAGTGCAGTTCTGCCCCTAGCATGTTTGTGTGTAACGGAGATCTAATAGAATTTGCACACAAACGAGTGAGTTATGAATTTGTCACATGGAAACGTATAGAAGACGCCACAGAATAACGCAATGTTAATGTCTATCTGCTTCAAGTTGATTAGAATAAGTAAACGGTTAAACGTAAAATTAAGGTTTTTTTTATTTTTTTTAAGTCATGCTTTTGAGAGAACTTTAGAGGTAAATGCTAAAAGGAATGAACACACTCAATGTGTTTTAAGGCCCAGCCTGTTTGGGTTTGGGTTCAGGGTTTCAACTTTTCCTCATCTCCTTCACCAGCTGGATATGACTTAATCCTATAGAGAGTCATGTGTGACTTAATGTTAGTTAACGTGAGACTGGAATCACATGATGCATATAATCTTGTTTTAAAAAATTAAATACAATTTTCCAAATGGTGCACATGTAGCAAAGTTAGAATAGAACAATCTTTTTAATTTATGTATTTTTTGAATGATTTTGTAAATGAATGTTGATGAGAAGCTTACTTTGTTATAAAACAGACAAACTAAAACCAAAAAGCTTTTTATTGTTTTTAGCTATAGATTTAAAACATCAAAGTAATGTCAGTATTTGCAGTTTTGTCTTTGCTTCCCTGTTAATTTATTTTGTTAAAGATTCTAATATTAATATGATAATAACCAACTTGAAAGCCCATGTTGTTATTCTTTTGTCTTCCATTCTCCCCTGATTCTGGGGACCTTTTTGTACCAGCATGTTCTAGTGTTATTGATCGCTTGCTCTCTTCCTCATTGAGTTGATTTGTTACACATTTTTCCTCTTGCAGTTCTTTCCTTTCAGACTAGTTCATATGTAAGCTATTTTGTACATAGCAAAGTGAATAGCATATGCAGGATGTGCTGTAGTGTGTTGAGTCAGGTATTCAGTAATTACCATTGTATATGGTTGGAAAAAAACACGGTATGCCAGCTTTGCAAAATTATTACAACGATGCACTTAACTTACAGTATCCCATGTATTTTTTTTGTTGGCAATTTGAAAAATAGTGCAATAAATATGCAAGCTCGTAAATGTGTGTTTTTATTTGAATCTGTTGATGTTGCTGGAGTTTTTCCAGTGTTGTAGGAAACTTGTGCAATTGTGCTTTGTTTGAGAAATTGATCATGCCTCGCCATGGAATACGTTGTTGCAAAAAGTCAAGTCATTTTCAAGCAGTGGTTTATAGCCATCAGCAGACAACAGTTCTGACTGACAGCAATTCAGAGCAGATCTAAAGCATGATTGTTTTAACCTATGGCGTCGAAGAGGATATTACTTACAACATAGTTGGATGAATCTTTCCTACCCCAAACCACTTTTCTACAGACACAGGCAAACTAAGCTTTAGGACATATTTTAAGAGCAAAAACTGTTATCAGAGCAAACTTACCCAGAGATGATTGCTTTTCAGGGATGAATCAAGATACATTGGAGAATTGTGCATTGATATGATGGCAAAACGGTAATACACTCCCACACAAGGACATAAAATCCCTCTTTCATTCAATAGCGAGGTTAGTTTTACACATAGAAAGGCCTTGTTAGCAGTTCTGTTAGATTCTGGGAAAGTTTTTGAGCATCACATGGAAAATACTGTCAAGAGGAAACGGAATGTGGCTAACACTTGGCAAACAATTTCATACCCAAACTGCATGGATGTGAATTTAGGACTATAGCTAGATTTTGGGAAACTTTCTTTAATACCTCTTCTCCTTGTGTGTGCGAATGAGCGTGCACATGTGTGTGTGACTGGTGTGTACATTTTATGGGCGTAGATGCTGTCTTCCACTGCAGGATTTGGGCTGTTGTGGTAAAGTTGGGTTCATGCATGCAAAGCCCATTATTCCCTGACATCTGGGTACAGGCAGGAGGGTCTGGTCAGATACAGCAGAGCCACTGCTGAGTCCTCTCTCGTTCCCTGATGCTGTCTGTTTCTGTGACCAGCTCATTCTAATCTCATCAGCAGCTCCAGCTTTCAAACGCCTCTCTCTCTCTCCCTTCCTCCGGACCCCTCTCTCTTTTCCAAAACAATACCAATGATTCCAAGTTGGAAAATGTTTTAATGTCTGCACTGCAGAAAGAAAAATAAAAAAACACAGACACAGGAAAGTTTGCATTCAATTTATCATCAGACAGTTGTGTTATAACGTTCAATTTATAGATGTGTGTTTGACCTCTTCTTAGTAATTACTGTGTCAGGGTGGTGCCTTCCAAGCCAGCCTTTAAATCATACTCTGGTGGTGAAGGATAAAGCACTGTGTTGTATACTTCAAGGCACTGTGTACTGTAGCATGGTAAGTTATGGTCCACTGGGAGTCTTGGACCAGCTCTTTCATAGAATAATTTTACCAGCCGGCTACCCCTGAGACCCAGGACATTTAAGCTTTCCTAAGGAAAACAACCATTCCAGACACGCGCTCACGCACACACAAATGCTGCAGTTTTGCGATTTCTGATGTTATTATTGATGTTATTTTAGTGCACATTGCATAAGGGTCAACATCAATTCAGGTACTGCATTTGAACAATGTGGATTCCAGTTATGCTCCTGTAGACTTTGATGCTGTACACACACACACACACTTATGACATCCATTGCCTAACTTACCATATAACATCAATGATACATGAGCTTTCAGCTTTTTCAGGCTTTCCGCAGTGCATGAGTGTCTGTGGCAACACATGATCTTAATCAAGTACTGTTATTTTAGAGTGAGAGGATATGATCAGGAAATACCTCAGGAACAGTCTGTCTCTGGGTTATAGTAGTTAAGGCCAAATTCAATATTTTATTTTTGTGTATATATATTTTTAATACCTAGTAAGGGTCCTAAAATTATAAATCAAATTGTTAAATGATCCATAGTATGACCATCTTAAAACAATTCCGTATGTCTGACTGCAGAGAGATGCTTGGGAGAATGGTCAGGTGTGTTTTCAGGGGAAGGGGGTGGATCTGATCTTCATCACCTAAGACTTCTCAAATTTCTCACATTTTTGCTCAATCTTGCATGGTTTCTCAGACAGCTGTAACTGTAAATGCATTCATAAATCAGGTCTTTTTTTAAAATGATGTTAAGATATATATATTTGAATAGTTATATATAAAGCAAATTGAGGTGAGAGCATTGGAAATACTTTTAGAGATTGATCTGCTTCTGTTCTATGGGTGGAACTGTGTTCTCTTTTTTTGAAGGATGGGTCCTGGCCTCTCGGGGGGCCTAGGGATCCGGGAGGACGGGGTTGGTCTGCCGGTCACTGGGATGACAACCCAACTTGGGATGGGGAGGGGCTTTAGCGGGTGGAATAGTCGAGAACAATTGGAGGGTTACTTAGTAGCAACACATATCATGGTACAGCTATATGGACACTCAAACACATGGTTCTTTTTAATGGTAAATTTACAAGCATACAGTACCAGTAAAAAGTTTGGACACACCTACTCATTCCAATGTTTTTCTTTATTTTTTACTATTTTCTACATTGTAGAATAATAGTGAAGACATCAAAACTATGAAATAACACATATGAATCATGTAGTAACCAAAAAAAATGTTCAATAAATATTTGAGATTCTTCAAAATAGCCACCTTTTGCATTGATGACAACTTTGCACACTCTTGACATTCTCAACCAGCTTTGTGTGGTAGTCACCTGGAATGCATTTCAATTAACAGCTTATATTTTAATTTGTGGAATTTCTTCCCTTAATGTGTTTGAGACAATCAGTTCTGTTGTGACAAGGTAGGGGTGGTATACATAAGATAGCCCTATTTGGTAAAAGACCAAGTCCATATTATGGCAAGAACAGCTCAAATAATCAAAGAGAGTTCATGAAGGTCAGTTAATTCGGGAAATGTCAAGAACTTTGTGCAGTCGCAAAAACCATCAAGACCTATGATGAAACTGGCACTCATGAGGACCGCCACAGGAAAGGAAGACCCAGAGTTACCTCTACTGCAGAGGATAAGTTCATTTGAGTTACCCGCCTCAGGAAATGCAGCCCAAATAAATGCTTCAAGTAACAGACATCTCTCAACATCAACTGTTCAGAGGAGACTGCATGAATCAGGCCTTCATGGTTGAATTGCTTTCAAAGAAACCACTACTAAAGGACACCAATAAGAAGAGGAGACTTTCTTGGGCCAAGAAACACGAGCAATGGACATTAGTCTGGTGGAAATTTGTCCTTTGGTCTGATGAATCCAAATGTGAGATTTTTGGTTCCAACCCCTGTGTCTTTGTGAGACACAGAGTAGGTGAACGGGATGATCTTCACGTGTGCGGTTCCCACCGTGAAGCATGGATGAGGTGTGGGGGTGCTTTGCTGGTGACACAGTCTGTGATTTATTTAGAATTCAAGGCACACTTAACCAGCATGGCTACCACAGCATTCTGCACCGATATGCCATCCCATCTGTGTCACGCCTTGGTCTTAGTATTTTGTGTTTTCTTTAATTATTTGTTCAGGCCAGGGTGTGACATGGGTTTATTGTATTTTCGTATTGGGGTTTGTAGTATTTGGGATCGCGGCTGAGTAGGGGTGTTGTATAGGCTTGGCTGCCTGAGGCGGTTCTCAGTCAGAGTCAGGTGATTCTCGTTGTCTCTGATTGGGAACCGTATTTAGGTAGCGTAGCTTTCACTGTGTATTTCGTGGGTGATTGTTCCTGTCTCTGTGTAGTGTTCACCAGATAGGCTGTATTAGGTTTCACGTTCCGTTTGTTGTTTTTGTATTTATGAGTTATTTCATGTATCGTTCTGTTTTCCTTCATTAAAGATCATGAGTAACAACCACGCTGCATTTCGGTCCGACTGTCTTTCGACAAACGAAGAACGCCGTTACAATCTGGTTTGCGCATGGGACTATCATTTGTTTTTCAACAGGACAATGACCCAACACACCTCCAGGCTGTGTACGGGCTATTTGACCAAGAAGGAGAGTGATGGACTTGGCCTCCACAATCAAGAACCTCAAACAAATTGAGATGGTTTGGGATGAGTTGGACAGCAGAGTGAAGGAAAAGCAGCCAACAAGTCCTCAGCTTATGTGGAAACTCCTTCAAGACTGTTGGAAATGCATTCCAGTTGAAGCTAGTTGAGAGAATGCCAAGAGTGTGCAAAGCTGTTGTCAGGGGTTCACCTTGGGGTCGTGATAGGGGCCGTATCAAATGTTTGATGTATTATAATAATTGATTATGCTAATGTTGTATTAATAGAAGGGGAGGGGTTATAAGACCCCTCTCTCCTTACATTTATGGGGTACTAGACTACAGATTAACAATATATATATTCATTATAAAGGTTTAATATTGTTCCACAGTCTTTTCTAATCTCTGCCTCTTATAAAGAAACTGTCTGAGAAATGTGTGACTCTGCAGGGGAGTGTAAGAGATAAGAGATTAGTCAGACATTCCACTATAAATCAACTTGGGGAGTGGACATTTACTGCTAAGCTTTTAGATAACACAAAAAGTCTTGTTTATATAGCTGTGTAGGCATGGTTTTGGTCTTGTGAGTAGAAGGTAATGATGTAGGCAGTGACATCACTAAGATATATGGCTGTAGGAATAAGAAAACAACTCGGACCCTTTTCTATTTTGCAGAACTTACTCGGAAACATGCGTGCTTCCAACTTCTGTCTGCAATTGCATTAATAAATGAGTGATAGATTTACTTAAAGATATTGTCAGAATGCTAATTTCAACAATGATTGACAAGGAACAAGGAACAAACCCCAACACTGTCATTAAGGCAAAGGGGGGCTACTTTGGAGAATCTCAAATATAAAATGTATTTTGATTTGTTGAACACTTTTTTGGTTACGACATGATTCCATGTGTTATTTTATGGTTTTGATGTCTTCACTATTATTCTACAATGTAGAAAATTGTAAAAAATAAAGATAAAATCTTGAGTAGGTGTGTCCAAACTTTTGACTGGTACTGTATATACATATATATTTGCAAAATAGCATATGGGTGATTGGAAGCTACAATCTAACTGCAATATTAAAGCTGATCTACCCCTCCCCCAAAAATAAGCACAAAAATAAATAACAATTCCATGTCAGCTTAGAAGCCCCCTCCCCCCAACAGCTTACACTTTTAATAATTAAATCCCTATTTCAATTTCTCAGAGAACAAGTTGAGAGATGGAGCATTAAGAGTGTGGAGCATTTGGCTCGGATGGTTGACTGTATTACACTCTTGAGGAGTGGCATAAGATGACATCAGAAGTTACCTCTTTGTTAGGCAAGTTGCGTCTGGCTGTCCATCAGTCTTATTTACTGGATTCATTTCCATTGGCCTGCAGCAGACATGCCCCAGTAGGAACAGATGTCTGTGCACTGACTACACAACAACCTCGGTGCTAGAGGTTTGTCTGTAGCAGAAGATTTCCACAAAGGGGACACTGTCCTCCCTTGGCAGTCTCTGGATCTGTTTAGGCATCAGACATGGAACAGGCCCTGAGGTCATGCAGATTTGATTGATGTAGTGTAGGGGTGGCAGGGTAGCCTAGTGGTTAGAGCATTGGACTAGTAACCTGGATAACACAGATGTTGCAAGTTCAAATCCCCGAACTGACAAGATACCAATCTGTCGTTCTGCCACTGTTCCCAGGCCGTCATTGAAAATAAGAATTTGTTCTTAACTGACTTGCCTAGTTAAATAAAAATAAAGGTAGCAATATCCCACTAGCAAGTACAGCTACTGTACTATATATCCCATCAAAATCTGGTATTTAAATGTCATGGGTAGTTTGCACTTTTTTGTCATAGCTATTTAGTACTGGTACTGTACTTCATTCAAATCTGATATGTATATGGGACTTTCCATAGGAACTGCCTTAATACTGATACATCCTTGAGTCCCAGCTGTTTAATCAGGATAACACAGATGTCTTCACATTCACTGGATAAATAGGTCTGTCATAAACCAGGAAGGAATAGGAGGATGTTACAGTTTCCTGTTTACATCAAGTTGAGTGCTTCTGGGTGCTGGCTCTTGTCCTCCAGGAAAACAGGATGTTTAGAGGGCAGAAGACATGGATAGGCCCATTATTATAATGTAGTCCCTACGGGACTCAATTGGTTGGTTGAAGAACTTCAGTCTGCTACAACGGAGTGCTTCAGTATGCTAAGAAGAAGATGAAATTAGTACACTATTTCTCTGTGTTTACATTATTGTAAAGGCTATACAATGAAATATGTCTCTTGCAAATAAACATAAACCCTCTCACCTAATCCATGAAACATTCCAAAGTACAGGCGCACTCCGTTCATGCTTAGCATGGTATAATCTTCTAACACTGGGCCCTGCTCATATCCTTTCTTTGAAAGAGGTGAATGAGTGCATTTGGCACAGCCTGCTGGTATGCTGCCATAACACATTAAAATCGTGACTAGCTCCGGTGCAGATATGAGGAGATAAACTGAGTCAGAGGAATGGGGAGGCAGGCTATATCAGATCAGTGGAAATGTATGTAAACAGTGAGAGAAAGACATACCGTAGGCTACATCTCAGACCATAGAAGGAGGAAAGGCAGGAAATGTATGGATGGAAGAATGCTGGCAGAATAGTTGTATTGTTTCTACACTGAGTGTACAGAACACTAGGAACACCTGCTTTCTCCATGACAGACTGACCAGGTGAATCCAGGTTAAAGCTGTGATCACTTATTGATGTCACTTGTTAAATCCACTTCAATCAGTGTAGATGAAGGGGAAGAGACAGGTTAAAGAAGGATTTTTAAGCCTTGGTAGTAGGTGCCAGGCGCACCGGTTTCAGTGTTCACACAACGGTTTTCCGTGTGTTTCAAGAATGGTCCACCACCCAAAGAATATCCAGCCAACTTGACACAACTGTGGGATGTTTTGGAGTCAGCATGGGCCAGAAACCCTGTGGAATGCTTTCGACACCTTGTAGTGTCCATGCCTCGACGAATTGAGGCTGTTCTGAGGGCTAAAGGGGTTGCAACTCAATAGTAGGAAGGTGTTCCCAATGTTTTGTATACTCAGTGTATGTCATATTTTACATTGGTGTGACTGTTCTTGTCCATCAGTGTTTTGTTACTTGTTGTGTTTTATGTTTTTGTGTGGACCCCAGAAAGAATAGTTGCTGCTTCTGCTAAAGTTAATGGGGATCCGAATAAACCAATAATCATATCAGGCTTTCTAGGACAAAGTCTGAGTCATTCAGTTGAGTTGAAGTCCGGACACAACCTGAGATCAACTGCCTTACCATTCATCATGCACTAGTCAAATGGCTGAGCAGTTTGCTTGCTATAACAGTGAGTCATCGTTGTTGATGTTGGGATACTTCACATGGGTGTATATAGAATTCATTATTAATTGGCCATCCTAAAATATGTTCCTAATAGTTATCACTTTCATTTCTCCATTCACCCACTAAAAAGTTGCATACATGGATTTTACAAGGATTGTAGATTAGATTAGATTAGGGACGGTTGCGTTTCTAAATCCAACGTTAGTAGTTTAGTTGGTGTTCCTGTATGAAGATATTGTAGCAGCCGCTGAACTGTTTCTTCCATTTCTGACTTTCTTGTCTTATCATTCCAGCAAGGCAGAGTGAGTCATCCCAGACACCACCACCATTACATAGACATTACATGTTGTCTTGGTTCCACACTGATTCTCCAAACAGAACAGGATCAAATAAGTAAGAATTTTATGATTTTAGACCAAATAAAAACCTTGAATAAATTAAATCCATTGGTATGTTATTACACATAGTCATCCTGTCCTTGAGCTTTACACTCTTCAGGTTACTGGTGTACAGTGCAGCCAGCCAGTGTCCTCTTCTCTTACAACAAGCAACCATTAGAGAGCAAACCCTGGCCATCTGACTCCACTTGGTGGTGACAAGTGTTACTACAGAAACAATATATAATCAATATCATGAAACACCGACAACATTTGAGACATATTGAATGTATTTATTGACAAGGATGAATTTCCAGTTGAACTACTGTACAGTGTGGGCTACTCATTATCCATTATTGTAATTGATGATAAATCCCCCCGAAATATTCAGTATTAATGTGCAAAAAAATGTTGGGGTCCAGCAGCAAAGTTTCCTACAGTACAGAAGTTCTTACAGTAGACACACCTGACAATACAGTAACATAATAACCCAGTCTGCGTCACAAATGACACTCTATCCCCAGTGTAATACTTTTGACCAGGGTCCATAAGGGTCTGTTTAAAAGTAGTGCACGATGCAGGGAATAGGGTGCCATTTCAGATGCAAACTTTGTGTCCTCATGGGAGCTCAACATTTATGAGTGAAACACTATGTTTTAATACTGCATATTGTATAATAATAACGCAAGTCAAATCAATTTGGAGGCAAATGCATAGTAAAACATGATTGATCTAAGACCTCACTGTGCAGTGATCGCTACACAATCCGGTCTCATCCGGATTACAACAATTGAGTACAATTGTACAGTATATCTCGCCCACTCAGGAGTACTGTGGGCCCAGATCTGTTTGTGCTGTATAGCCTCTGGTCGTTGTGGAGTTGGTTATACAGAACAAATATATCTGGGACCAGGCTTACTCAAAAGCGCCTTAAAGCTTAAATGCTCTCTAAAATGAAGACACTGTATAGGACTACTGGTGTCGGTGTGGTCAAAAGACAGAGCAGAGTACACTGGCACAAACACTTGAAAAGTGTCCTTTCTGTCCTCTTAAAGGGGTTTCCATGCATTATCTAACACATACTGTACTGGTGTAGAGCACAACCAGTGTACTCTTCACAGCCATCTCTGTTGTATTTCACAAGTTCATGTTTCTTTCTTTCCAGAAATCAGGCTTTTCTTTACATGTTTTCTGTTGGTGAGAGATTGTGGCATTGTTTCTGCGGTGGTGGTTGCGTTTCTGTCAGGTCACGTCTCGACCTTGGTTCGGGGAGTATGGACCGTCTTCACCACCTTGGCGTTGCTCCTCACGTCATGCTCTATGATCTCTGACAGCAGCGTGTCTTTAGAGCCTTGCTTCTTCTGGAAAACAATACATTGTTTGAATATCAATGCAGGGAGATTAATTCACCAGAGTTTGTGGTAATAAAAGCTGGTATTGTATTTAATACGTGTAGCACTGCCATTCAAATGAAATAATCACCCTACTATGCGCTCGCAAAGTATTACTTTTATTAATCGTGAACATTTCTGCCTCACAGCCTTTGTCACAGCTTGTACGTGTGGCATTGACCAATAAGCGTCAGGAAAAAGGTTTGTGACTGACCTGAGAGGGGGTGGAGCTGGAACCTGGGATGTCTGCTGTGCGTGTCACAGGTAAGGGGGGAACAAGGTCTGTCCGGGTGCTGGGGAGAGGGTAGAGATGTGTTAGATGTTGGAAGACAAACGCAGGGTTACACTTTAATCATTAATCATACTAAACTATTTATGAAGCACACAGTCGCTTCCATTATCATGTCTCAAGGTGCTGAACAATACAGGAACAAACCATCAGCATCAAGCAACCGTACAATAACTAGACTAGAGCCGGGATTGAATTTGACAGACATTGCAGCGCCCTTGGCATTTAAAGGTAATATGCGATTGGGCAGACATTTGCTGAGTTTACCGTGAATGTGATCTCTGAGAACGTCAGGATCACTGCCTTTACACATCTACAACGCGCCTTAGATTGTATTCCATTTAAATGTGACATTTCGGGTGAGACTCTTGAAGAGTGAAAAACCATAAGATCTGGCCTGAGACCAGTTTAGACTCACTTGACCTCAGAGAGCACGGACCTCTCCCCTTCGGAACACTGGGAGCGTCGGTAGTGATGGAAACTCCGGGGGGAATGAGAGTGCCGGATTTTGATTGGGTCTCCTTGGGTTCTGGAAAGAATGATGAACATAGAATCCTTCACTTTATCTCATGTGTAGGAGAGTAGGCCTACCTCTCATTTAGCCCAGTGGGATATAAGCCCACGCCATACTGAATTCATCAGCTTCTATCTCAGAGGCGGTGAGATAGAATTAAATAGAGCATAATGTATCTCTACAGGGAGCAGTATGAAAAGGCCAGACTCAATCATTAAAGATGTGAGGGAAACACTTCAGTCTGGTGGGGAATCTGTTATCTTCTTATCCAAGTCCAGATCAACAGACCCTATGTGCTGACTGAGCATGCTCCATTCATTATAGACCTGTCTGATTATCATATAGACCTGTACGATTATCATATTGACCTGTCTGATTATCATATTATCATACCTGTCTGGTTATCATATTATCATACCAACAGTTGAAGTCAGTAGTTTACATACACATTAAAACTTGTTTTTCAACCACTCCACAAATTTCTTGTTAACAACCTATAGGTTTGGCAAGTCGGTTAGGTCATCTACTTTGTGCATGACACAAGTAATTTTTCCAACAATTGTTTAGACATATTATTTCACTTATAATTCACTGTATCACAATTGCAGTGGGTCAGAAGTTTACATACACTAAGTTGACTGTGCCTTTAAACAGCTTGGAAAATTCCAGAAAATGATGTCATGGCTTTAGATACTTCTGATAGGCTAATTGACATCATTTGAGTCAATTGGAGGTGTACCTGTGGATGTATTTCAAGGCCTACCTTCAAACTCAGTGCCTCTTTGCTTGACATCATGGGAAAATCTAAAGAAATCAGCCAAGACTTAAGAAAAACATTTGTAGACCTCCACAAGTCTGCTTCATCCTTGGGAGCAATTTCCAAACGCCTGAAGGTACCTAGTTCATCTGTACAATCAATAATACCAAAGTATAAACACCATGGGACCACGCAGCCGTCATATCGCTCAGGAAGGAGACGCGTTCTGTCTCCTAGAGATGAACGTACTTTGGTGCGAAAAGTGCAAATCAATCCCAGAACAACAGCAAAGGACCTTGTGAAGATGCTGGAGGAAACAGGTACAAAAGTATCTATATCCACAGTAAAACTAGTCCTATATAGACATAACCTGAAAGGCTGCTCAGCAAGGAAGATGCCACTGCTCCAAAACCACCATAAAAAAGCCAGACTATGGTTTGCAACTGCACATGGGGACAAAGATCATATTTTTTGGAGAAATATCCTCTGGTCTGATGAAACAAAAATACAACTGTTTGGCCCTAATGATCATTGTCATGTTTGGAGAAAAAAGGGGGAGGCTTGCAAGCTGAAGAACACCATGCCATCCATGAAGCACAGGAAAGAAATAAAAGCTGAAATAAATCATTCTCTCTACTATTATTCTGACATTTCACATTCTTAAAATAAAGTGGTGATCCTAAATGACCTAAGACAGGGAAGTTTTACTAGGATTAAATGTCGGGAATTGTGAAAAACTGAGTTTAAATGTATTTGGCTAAGGTGTATGGAAACTTCCGACTTCAACTGTATCTGATTATCACATTATCATACCTGTCTGATTGTCATATAATCATTGTCTGATTGTCATATAGACCTGTCTGATTACCATTATATATATATACCTGTCTGATTATTATATAGTCCTGTTTGATTATCATATCGTAACTGTCTATCATATTGACCTCTCTGATTGTCATATATTCCTGTCTGATTATCATATTATCATAACTGTCATATTATCATATTGACCGGTATGATTATCATATAGACCTGTCTGATTATCATATAGACCTGTCCGAGTAGCATATAGACCTGTCTGATTAGCATATTGACCTGTCTGATAATCATATATACCTGTCTGATTATCATATTATCATAACTGTCTGATTATGGGGCCCGCGGTTCAATCCCAGGCTGTGTTGCAGCCGACCGGGAGACCCATGAGGCAGTGCACAATTGGCCCAGCGTTGTCTGGGTTAGGGAAGGGTTTAGTCGGCCGGGATGTCATTGTCCCATCGCGTTCTAGCAACTCTTTGTGGCGGGCCGGGCGCATGCACGCTGACTTTGGTCGCCAGCTGTACGGTGTTTCCTTCGACACATTGGTGCGGTTGGCTTCCGGGTTATGCAAGCAGTGCGGCTTTGTGGGGTCATGTTTCGGAGGATGCATGGCTCTAAACCTTCGCCTATCCTGAGTCCGTACGGGAGTTGCAGCAATGGCACAAGACTGTAACTACCAATTGGATATCCCAGAATTGCAGAGAAAAAGGGGTAAAAATACATATTATCATAACCGTCTGATTATCATATTGACTTGTCATATATACCTGTCTGATTATCATATTATCATACTGTCTGATTATAATATACCTGTCTGATTATCATATTATCATACTGTCTGATTATAATATACCTGTCTGATTATCATATTATCATACTGTCTGATTATAATATACCTGTCTGATTATCATATTATCATACTGTCTGATTATAAAACACCTGTCTGATTATCATATAGACCAGTCTGATTATCATATAGACAGACCAGTCTGATTATCATATACCGTAATTTCCGGACTATAAGCCGCTACTTTATTCCCACACTTTGAACCTCGCGGTTTATACAATGACGCGGCTAATTTATGGATTTTTCCCGCTTTCACAAGATTCATGCCGCCAAAAAACTGAGCACTGTCACATAATGTGACGTAAATCGAGCGCGCTAAAACTTCCCATCATTCTGATTACGGTAGTAATTTTGTCACCCTCATCATGGCAAAGACACAGAGAAATGCATATGATGCAGCTTTCAAGTTGAAGGCGATAAATCTGGCTGTTGGAAAAGGAAATAGAGCTGCTGCATGGGAGCTTGGCCTTAATGAGTCGATGATAAGACATTGTAAACAGCAGCGTGAGGAACTGACTCAGTGCAGAAAGACAACAAAAGCTTTCAGAGGGAAGAAAAGCAGATGGCCCAAAGTATTTGCAGCCACTCGACATCAGTGTAAATCGTGCATTTAAGGTGGCGCTCCTTGTTCAGTGGGAGGCTTGGATGACAAGTGGGGAGAAATCCTTCACTAAAACGGGCCGCAGGCGAAGAGCATCTTATGGTCAAGTCTGCCAGTGGGTCCTGACAGCGTGGAGCATTGTCAAAAAATCCACTATCATCAACGGGTTTCGAAAGTCTGGACTGCTGCGTGTTGAAGGGGCAGCATGAGCTCAGCGGGGTATTTGCCTCCGGATGAAAGTGATGAGAGCGACAATGAAAACGATCCAACATCGGATGAAGCAATTCTGAGGCTATTCAACTCCGACACCGAAGGAGATGACTTCAGTGGTTTCAGTGCACAGGAGGAGGAAGATAGTGACCAATGACTTTCTTGGTAGGCTACTGTTTTAATTTTTGTTAGAAGTCGTGTTTCGTTAAAGCCTATTTATTTTTGTTACAAGCCGTGTTTCGTTTAAAGGCTGTGTAAAGTTACTTTGTTTCAATGTACCGGTAGGCACCTGCGGCTTATAGACATGTGCGGCTTATTTATGTACAAAATACATATTTGTTTAATAATTCAGTGGGTGCGGTTTATATTCAGGTGCGCTTAATAGTCCAGCAATTACGGTAGATCTGTCTGATTATCATATAGACCTGTCTGATTATGATATTATCTTAACTGTCAGATTATCATATTGACCTGTCTGATTATCATATCGACAAGTTTTCATCTTAAAAAATGTACAGACTATCTAATGAGGAAGGGAGTAGCAGTCACTCACTCCACTTTCTTGTAGGGGATCTCCTTCAGCTGATCCTCTGTTAGATCAGGAGCAGGGTCCACCAGCTCCTTCCTGTAGGAACACAACCACCAGGGTATGTTACCATTCATGTTACCATTCACTGGAGAAAAGGCTGTGCACACGTTTTCAGAAACCTCTGAAGGCTGTGTTAGTGCATACTGTTCAATAGTATATTCTCTTTATGAATAGTTATCAACTATTAGTCATGGTTAGTCAAGTCATTATCGTGCTACACCTTTAACTTTTCATAACATAGGAAAAAAGGCCTATTGGTCATACTTTATTTGGATAGTCCATCTGTAGGTCACACTATCAACTACCTATCTGTTGATAAGCAACTGCTTGCTAGGGTTATGGTAAAGTTTAGAATAAGGTTTAGTTAGGGTAATGGTTAGGGCTAGGTTAAGTTTAAGGTTAGGATTAACCATATTACATCTACATAAAATACCTGGAAGTCTGGAACATACAGTCCAACCATGGAGCGGTTGAGAACTTCAAGTTCCTCAGTGTCCACAACACTAAGGATTGAAAATGGTCCACAGACACATGCACAGTCCTGAAGAAGGCCCGACAGCGCCTCTTCCCCTTCAGGAGGTTGAAAAGGTTTGGCATGTGCCCTCAAATCCTCAAAAAGTTCAACAGCTATACCAGTTAGAGCATCTTGGTGAAGACAGCCCAGTACATCACTGGGGCCGAGCTCCCTGCCACCCAGGACCTCTATATCAGGTGGTTTGAAAGGAAGGCCCGGGAAGAAGAAAAAGAATCACCCAAGACATAGACTATTCTCTCCTCTTCCGCACGTCAGCCGGTACCAGTGCATCAAGTCTGACACAAACAGGCTCCTGAACAGCGTCTATCTCCAAACCATAAGACTGATAAATAGCTAACTAAATGGCTACACGGATTATCTGATTATTGTCTCTATGCGGATTATTGTCGCTATGCACACTCACAGGGCCATACACACTCACGCACACTGACACGCCAACACACACACAAACACTCACTCCATGATTTGCTCACACAAACACACACACACACACACACACACACACACACACACACACACACACACACACACACACACACACACACACACACACACACACACACACACACACACACATGGAAAGTATTTTGATGCCTTGACCTTTCCCACATATCATTAGGTTACAGTCTTATTCTAAAATGTATTAAAAATGTGTTTTTTTCCTCATCAATCTACACACAATACCTCATAATGACAAAGCAAAAACAGGTATTTAGACAATTTTGAAAAAAATGAAATATCACATTTACATAAGTATTCAGACCCTTTACTCAGTACTTTGTTGAAGCACCTTTGGCAAAGATTACACCCTCAAGTCTTCTTGGGTATGACGCTACAAGCTTGGCACACCTGTATTTGGGGAGTTTCTCCCATTCTTCTCTGAAGAGCCTCTCAAGCTCTGTCAGGTTTGGACGGGGAGCGTCGCTGCACAGCTATTTTCAGGTCTCTCCAGATGTTTGATCAAGTCCGAGCTCTGGCTGGACCACTCAAGGACATTAAGGGTCTTGTCCTGAAGCCAATCCTGCGTTGTCTTGGCTGTGTGCTTAAGGTCGTTGTCCTGTTGGAAGGCGAACCTTTGCCCCAGTCTGAGGTCCTGAGCGCTCTGGTTTTCATCAAGGATCTCTCTGTACTTTGCTCTGTTCATCTTTCCCTCAATGCTGACTAGTCTCCCTGTCCTTACCGCTGAAAAACATCCTCACAGCATGATGCTGCCACCACCATGCTTCACCGGTTTCCTCCAGACGTGATGCTTAGCAAAGATTTCAATCTTTGTTTCATCAGACCAGAGAATCTTGTTTCTCATGGTCTGAGAGTCCTTTAGCGGGCTGTCATGTGCCTTTTACTGAGGAGTGGCTTCCGTCTGGCCACTCTACCATAAAGGACTGATTGGTGGTTGTCCTTCTGGAAGGTTCTCCCATCTCCACAGAAGAACTCTGGAGCTCTGTCATTGGGTTCTTGGTCACCTCCCTGACCAAGGCCCTTCTCCCCCGATTGCTCAGTATGTCCGGGCGGCCAGCTCTAGGAAGAGTCTTGGTGGTTCCAAACTTCTTCCATTTAAGAATGATGAAGGCCACTGTGTTCTTGGGGACCTTCAAAGCTGCAGTCATTTTTTGGTACCCTTCCCCAGATCTGTGACTCCACACAACCCGGTCTCTGGGCTCTACGGACAATTCCTTTGACCTCATGGCTTGGATTTAGCTCTGACATGCACTGTCAACTGTGGGACTTTATATAGATAAGTGTGTGCCTTTCCAAATCATGGCCAATCAATTGAATGTAACACAGGTGGACTCCAATCAAGTTATAAAAACATCTCAAGGATGATCAATGGAAACAGGATGCACCTGAGCTCAATTTGAAGTCTCATAGCAAAGAGTCTGAATACTTATGTAAATAAGGTATTTCTGTTATTTATTTTTAATACATTTGCAAACATTTCTAAAATCCTGTTTTCACTTTGTCCTTATGGGGTATTGTGTGTAGATTGATGAGGAAAACATGTAATTGAAACCATTTTAGAACAAGGCTGCAATGTGACAAAATAATGAAAAACTTTCTGAACGCTGTGTACATTTATACTGACTACACACCCACACACATTCAATTATCATATACCTGTATGCTGCTGCTACTCTGTTTATCATATATCCTAATGCCTAGTTACCTTACCCAAATTAAGTGGTACCTGCTTATTTCTAAAAGAGCACTGTTGAACCCCATTAATGGAGTCATTACTTACTGGATGTGCTTCCACAGCTGCTCTTTAGCCTGCACATCTGGACTCCGCCTGGAACACATCACAGAATTACAGGGGTTAATAGTTCAAGGGTTATTTAGAAGACGGACCATCTGATAAGGAGAGTTATTGTAATGAATGGAAATTCTTCCCTCTGTGTATCTGGAAATTGAGGGGATGAAATTGACAGTAGCTTAAGGCATTGTTCCAGGTCAGGTCAGAGGTGGGGGTCTTTAGCGCAGGGAGGAGCGGGAAGGAGGGTGTGTGCGACTTGTGTATGGTTGTCTTACGATCGAGAACGGTGTCGTGAGCGGCGATGGTTTGGGTCGTTCTGAGACCTCTCTTTTTGACGACAGAGCACAGCTTCCCACTGAGGACCAGAGTCCACCATCTCATTCTCCTGACGAGACCTGGAATATAATATTATTTTAGTATTGTAATATCATATAGGAGTATTATATGCCAGTATATTATAAATATACAGCATAAACATATTACTTCTACATAAAAGACCTGGAAGGCTGGAACCTACAATCCAACCATGTTACATCTACACAGACATGTACAGAGATGACAGTATGGTTGCAACTGACTGACACATGATACATCCACATTCAAAGGACCTTGCGTTCTCAGAACATGCGCAGAACAGCTGGCAGGCATATTCACAGTCATTTTCAACCTCTCCTCTCTCCCAATCTGTAATCCACACGTTTTAACATGACCACCAACATTCCTGTCCCCAATAACTCTAAGGCTTCATGACACAATGACTACCACCCTGTAGCACTCACTTCTGTAATCATGAAGTGCTTTTAGAGGCTGGTTAAGGCACACATTAACTCCACCATCCCAGACACCCTAGACCCACTCCAATTTACATACCGCCCCAGCAGATCCCTAGACGACACAATTTCAATTGCACTCCACACTGCTAGATAAGAGAAACACCTATGTGAGAATGCTTTTAATTGACTGCAGATCAGCGTTCAACAGCATGTTGCCTTCCAAGCTCATCACGAAGCTTAGGACTTTTGGACTGAACACCTCCCTCTGCAACTGGATCCTGGACTTCCTGACCCCAGGTAATGATGGTCGGCAACATCCCCTCCGCCACGTTGACCCTCAACACGGGGGCCCACAGGGGTGCGTGCTTAGTCCCTTCCTGTAATCCCTGTTCACCCACAACTGCGTGGCCACATACGACTCCCAACACCATCCCCAAGTTTGCTGACGACAACAATTTTAGGCGATGAAACACTTCTCAAAAAGTTCTACAGCTGTACCATTAGGAGCATCTTGACTGGCTGCATCACTGCTTGGTATAACAGTAGCACCAGTACATCACTGGGGCCGAGCTCCCTGCCATGCAGGACCTCTATGTCAGGTGGTATGAAAATAAGGCCTAAAAAATCACTAAGACTATTCTCTCCTCTTCTGCATGGCAAGTGGTGTCGGTGCATCAAGTCTCTCAGCAACAGTCTCCTGAACAGCTTCTTTCCCCAAGCCATAAAACTGATAAATAGCAAACTAAATGGCTACACAGATTATCTGATTATTGTCTCCATGCAGATTATTGTCTCTATGCACACTCACAGGGCCATACACACACACACAAACTGTCACTCCAACACACACACAAACTGTCACTACATCATTTGCTCACACACACATAATATCCACATACAATTATACTGACTCTGCACATCCACTCACACACAATCATCATATACTGTACACTGCTGCTACTCTGTTTATCATATATCCTGATGCCTAGTCCCCTTACCCCTATACATGTCTACATCTATGGCTCCAGTATCCCTGCACATTGTACATATGGTACTAGAACTGACTGCCCCGATACACTGAGTATACAAAACATTAAGACACCTGCTTTTTCCATGACATAGACTGACCAGGTGAATACAGGTGAAAGCTATGATCCCTTATTGATGTCACCTGTTAAATCCACTTCAACCAGTGTAGATGAATGGGAGGAGACTTAAAGAAGGCTTTTTAAGCCTTGAAACAAGAGAGACATGGATTGTGTATGTGTGCCACTGACGGTAAATGGGCAAGACAAAACATTTAAGTGCCTTTGAACGCGGTATGGTAATATGTGCCAGGCGCACTGGTTTATGTCAAGAACTGCAACGCTGCTGGGTTTTTCACACTTAACAGTTTCCCATGTGTATCAAGAATGGTCCACCACACATAGGACATCCAGCCAACTTGACACAACTGTGGGAAGCCTTGGAGTCCACATGGGCCAGCATCATCGTGGAACACTTTCAACACCTTGTACAGTCCATGCCCTGATGAAATGAGTCTGTTCTGAAGGCAAAAAGGGTTCCTAATGTTTGGTATACTCAGTGTATATAGTGTATATATATGCTTACTTACTTTCTCGTGTTCTTCTTATTTTTATTTATTTCATTTTTTTCTACCTTATGTTATTTTTAGTATTAAATTGTTATTGATTACTGCAGTGTTGGGTTTAGAGCTGTCAAGAAAGGCATTTCACTGTACATGTGCATGTCATACTAAAACTAGAAACTTGAAAAAACGATATTGTACATACAGTACATCACTATTTTTACTGTCACAACAGACAGCAACACAATTTCCATGAAATATACTCTCTCGTTTCCTTCCTAATTACTTTCGCTCCATCATGAGATATTCAGACACTTGAGGCTGTCTATAGTGTATCGTATATCGTATGACACAGCTAGGGAACCATTGTGGGTCTCAACATATAGTATCATTCAGAGGACAATAGCAGCCTGATGATATGCTGTATTTCTTCATTACATACTTCCCTTATAGACACTCGCTTAGGGAAATAGTAGTCTTGGGAGCTATACCCCCATATGATAGAGTTGTAGTTTACTATGGAATGGCTGTCACCTTTGAGAAATATTACTATGTACTTTTAGTGGTACTACTATGTACAAAATAGGAGGTAGTAGTAGCGGTTTACTATATATCTTTATTCTGTATATTTAATGGATATATGTACTGATATGTCTCTTTGTAGGGAAAGCAGAGTGGCATCACTAACCGGTTCCTCTTTTTACGATGCTCCCGGGTGGAGGTCTCGGACTCGCTGCCACTGCTGGTGTTGCCACGGGAGCGTGACCTGCGGGTGGGCAGCGGTGAATAAAACAAGGTTAAAAGTTGACCAGGGTCAAATAAATGAGATGGAATGTTGTTTGTGTATGACCTGTCAGAGAGAAAGGACAAATGTTAACTTTTACTTTTAGGGAAATGACTCCAGAACTTGGCTAATGTAACTGAAACTAATGTGCTGAAAAACAGAACCATACACTGACTAGATCGTCATCCCTGTAGAGCACCAACGGTGGATTTGTGGTGCTGCCACATTACAACACAGCACATCAATGACAATCTTGGCAAGTCACTGGGTTTATCTGACTTGTCTAAGTCTGTGTGGAACGTAGGGATGTAAAGATGTGACCCTTTAGTTGCAGAGAGGACAGAGGTTCAGAATCGAAGAATTTAGCATGCAGTACTGTAAGCTAACTGTACCTCCTTAGCTGATCGTTCTGGTTCGGGGGATCTGTTGGATCACTGGCCTGGCCTTTCCTGAGGGATCATATCACAGAAGTTATTACTGTCATGTTATTATCAGAGAGTCACTGTCATGTTGTTACTATTAGACATCAGAGGAATGTCACTGTCATGTTACAACTACTATTAAACAGAGAGTGTTGATGAGTTTGACATGTTTTAATCATCAACCTAAACATGAATGACTCTGACTTAAAAGTGAGAGCATCTGTCCCACTATGATTTATGATCATTGGTATCTATTCAAAGAGAGTGCTTCATTGGCCACAAACCCTAGGGGTAATCTGATTCAGGGTTTCTACCCAGAAATTCTGCATCTCTGCCCCACAACAGACACAGCCCAGACGAACCATTATCACTCATTCATATTAAAATAACATGAAGTACAAATCTGGTATTTGATTACTAGAATGGTCTACTTCATACAAACACACTACTCTGTGACCTTTGCAGTAGCTTCAGTACAGTATAGACACATTTATAAGGCAATTTAAACAGGGGTGTCTTCAAAATACATTTTTGGTAATAAACTGCTTGTATAGGAATAATTATCAGCTGTTATAAGGTAAACATGTTTTGTTATACACATACCCACAATATTGTGCGTAATGCTAATAGTGGAGCAAGAACTGTACAGGCTCTACAGTTAGTTCCACATTACACCACTAGAAGGAAACATTATCCCATATATGTACTTTTCAAAGGGGAAATTACTGAAAGAGCAACATAGATGTATTCTCCTGTCCTCCTCTCTTCTGCCGCCTCCTGAGTCCAGTACTCTCCTCTCCTCTTCTGCCACTACCTGAGTCCTGTCCCCTCCTCTCCTCTTCTGCCACTACTTGAGTCCTGTCTCTCCTCTCCTCTTCTGCCACTAGCCGAGTCCTGTCCCCTCCTCTCCTCATCTGCCACTAACCAAGTCCTGTCCCCTTCTCTCGTATTCTGCCACTACCCGAGTCCTGTCCTCTCCTCTTCTGCCACTATTTGAGTCCTGTCCTCTCCTCTTCTGCCACTACCTGAGTCCTGTCCCTTCCTCTCCTCTTCTGCCACTACCCGAGTCCTGTCCCCTCCTCTGTCTCTTTTGCCACTACCCGAGTCCTGTCTCCTACTCTTCTCTTCTGCCACTACCCGAGTCCTGTCTCCTCCTCTTCTCTTCTGCCACTACCTGAGTCCTGTCTCCTCCTCTCCTCTTCTGCCACTACCCGAGTCCTGTCTCCTCCTCTCCTCTTCTGCCACTACCTGAGTCCTGTCTCCTCCTCTCCTCTTCTGCCACTACATGAGTCCTGTCTCCTTCTCTCCTCTTCTGCCACTACCCGAGTCCTGTCTCCTTCTCTCCTCTTCTGCCACTACCCGAGTCCTGTCTCCTCCTCTCCTCTTCTGCCACTACCCGAGTCCTGTCTCCTCCTCTCCTCTTCTGCCACTACCCGAGTCCTGTCTCCTTCTCTCCTCTTCTGCCACTACCCGAGTCCTGTCTCCTCCTCTTCTCTTCTGCCACTACCCGAGTCCTGTCTCCTCCTCTCCTCTTCTGCCACTACCCGAGTCCTGTCTCCTCCTCTTCTCTTCTGCCACTACCTGAGTCCTGTCTCCTCCTCTCCTCTTCTGCCACTACCCAAGTCCTGTCTCTTCCTCTCCTCTTCTGCCACTACCTGAGTCCTGTCTCCTCCTCTCCTCTTCTGCCACTACCCGAGTCCTGTCTCCTTCTCTCCTCTTCTGCCACTACCCGAGTCCTGTCTCCTCCTCTCCTCTTCTGCCACTACCCAAGTCCTGTCTCCTCCTCTCCTCTTCTGCCACTACCTGAGTCCTGTCTCCTCCTCTCCTCTTCTGCCACTACCCGAGTCCTGTCTCCTCCTCTTCTCTTCTGCCACTACCCGAGTCCTGTCTCCTCCTCTTCTCTTCTGCCACTACCTGAGTCCTGTCTCCTCCTCTCCTCTTCTGCCACTACCCAAGTCCTGTCTCCTCCTCTCCTCTTCTGCCACTACCTGAGTCCTGTCTCCTCCTCTCCTCTTCTGCCACTACCCAAGTCCTGTCTCCTCCTCTCCTCTTCTGCCACTACCTGAGTCCTGTCTCCTCCTCTCCTCTTCTGCCACTACCCGAGTCCTGTCTCCTTCTCTCCTCTTCTGCCACTACCCGAGGTTCACTTTCTACCTGCACAAGAAGCACAGCTGGTCAGGTTATGGACAGTCCATATAACTGTCAGTTATTGGCAGCACAGGTGAAATGTCCTAGGTTAGCTCGGTGAAGGGAACACATCTCTACCAGCACAGGTGTCATACCTATAGAGGTCACATGGCCACGTCTCCCCTCAGATTTGTCCTGTTGGTGTTTCCCTGTAATACTACTATCCACCTATCAATTTGATGAAGTTGTCTTTAGCTAACCTAGATAGATTACCAATCTCCCAACCTGATAACTAGCTACTAAGAAGCCATTTCAGGATATCAATCAAGTTAGAGTTGCTGGCTTGTCTAACTTTCAAACTAGCTGGCATGCCTGCTGGCAAGGTTGGTAGACATTAGAAAAGCAAGTAATTACTAAATGTGCTGAATAAGACTCACATTCCTTTCAATCTTTTACCCAGAGAAGCATATTTAGTTTCTTAAAAAAAATTAACACCAGTCAGAAGGATACAGACAGCTCAAGAGGTATGCTTAGATATGCAGAAAAATAAAAAAAATGTTTTTACATAGACATATGCATAATTATTATGGTTCTAGATTACAGGAAAAAGCTGTTTCAGGTGTTTTGAAAATGCAAAAATCTCCAACTTCCGAAAGGGGGGGCTACCCTCTGGACCAGCCCCCCAGGTATCACGTACTTTGGGCTCCCTTTGATTTTTGGGATGCATGACGTCCCTGAGCATACGGTACACATGGACAGTTGATGGACAGTACATGCTAGTGTCAGCTGAGCTATTGGGGGGAGAGGTGAGGTGGGTTGACATGTCATAGGTGACAGATCATAGGAGAAGGCTACACACCAGCGTGGGTTCTGGGACGTTTCCTTCACGCTGCCTCCTGAAGGGGTACGACCACGTGCTTTGAGAAATTTGGGCGACTTGGTTCGCTGGTTTGCTGTGTTGTACAGTCCACTGGGGAGGAAAACAATGAAACTTGATCAGAATTACCATCAGGACAGGCAGCTTGCTGTCAATAATACATACATTGATCTATATAGTGAATGATCTGTTGGCAAAAACAAACTCTTAAGTATAGTCCTTAGTCATCACGCTGATACAAACGACAACATTCCTCTTCACCTAGCCATAACCACAATGACACAGATACGTCAGTAAATGGCAGGATGATGATGTCATAGTCTCAGAGGATACATCTAAATGCCAAGGCAACAGGTCACACCAATGGTTGCTGGTTAGTGACCCCAGGCCTCACATACATCCTGTCTGTCTGCATTCATGAGCTTCAGATAAGGCCCCTCTGACACACACACACACGTACACACACACACGTACACACACACACACACACACACACGTCAACACACACACACGTACACACACATACACACACTCACAGCCCCCTGAGAGGGAAAGAGGGAGCACATCGCAGCCCCAAGATAACACAAATCAATATGGAGATGAAATAATGTTGAAACCAGCTCATTGATATGCAAATAGCCTTGGATAATACTAAATTATCATCAGAAGACAGTGGCTATGTCTGAAATGGCAACCTATTCCCTATGTAGTGCACTACTTTTCATCAGGGCTCTGGTCAAAAGTACTGCACTATGTAGGGAGTAGGGTGCAATTTCGTACGAAGACCGGCTCTGCAAGTTCAACAAGATGAATATGAATGAGGAGTTCTATTACATTTTTGTCATTTAGCAGAAGCTCTTATCCAGAGCAACTTCCAGTCGTATTTCTATATTCCTTAGTAGTGGTCGCCAGTGAGAATCAAACCCACAACCCTGGTGTTGGAAATGCCATGCTCTACCAACTGAGTCACACAGTCCCATCTCAAAATAGTTTGTGTGTATGCATTGATATGTAGGCTACGTGTGCCTTTTCATTTTTTTTTATGTCGTTCTGTCCTTGAGCTGTTCTTGTCTATTGTTGTTCTGTATTATGTCATTCTGTATGATGTTTCATGTTTTGTGTGGATCGCAGGAAGAGTAGCTGCTGCTTTGCAACAGCTAATGGGGATCCTAATAAAATACCAATACAAATCTCTTTGTGTCTGTCTCCATGCTACTGTGCAAACACTATGAACTTGGCCTGGTCCCAGATCTGTTTGTAATGTGTTGCCAACTCCTATGGTCATTGTTTGGCATGACAGTATTAACAGATCTGGGACCAGGCTACTGTGAACGAGGGAGACTTATAGACACAAACTGGCTGTCACTGTGCTCTCACACATACAGCTTCCAGCAGTGAATTTGATGAAGCCGCTGGGAGGGTTTTCTATGTTTAGCCTCCTACATTGATGAAATGTGTGCTTTGCTTTGTTCCTCAGTAGTTGTTGTGAGTGAACAAGGAAATCTACTTAAACCTAGCTGCCATCCCTCTCCTGCCTGTCTCACTATTTTCTCCAGATGTGTGTGTGTGCTGATGTTTAATCCACCAAATATTAATGATGTAACCAATGCAAACACAGCAGGAATAACTATTGTAATGTGTACATGTCCGACATGACCAATACAATCCATCCTAGAGCAAAAACAGTACTGTACCATTGTGGGGCATTCTCATCCCATGGTGCACTGGGCTTCCCTCGCTGTTCCTCTGGATCACCATTCTCTGTCTTGGTTACTATGGAGCTAAAGGTCAACAAACAAATAAACAACAGGTAAACAAATACAACCATGACTGTATTTGGTCTGGGCTAAGCAGTTGTACGAAGTGCTGTCAATGATATTATCTGATATTGGAAAAGCATTCTCTCAATCCATCTCAATTTATCCTTCTTTCCTTCTGTCTTTGTCCCCTTTTCCATTTGTTTCAAACTGAACACCTCTCTAATTTGTACACTGTTTTCTACATTTTCCTCTCACATCACTTGCCCATGTCTGATACCTCTTCAAAGCTGACTGTGCTGTAATCTTAGTCGTTCCCTCTTTTTCGTCATTCTCCGTCTTTGTGTTGGACCGATTCACATTGTTCAGTCCTATAAGGAAGAGATATGTTCTGTAAGGTTGAATGCTGAACCAACCTCCCTCTTTCTTTCCATTGTTTCAAATCCAATTTTATTTGTCACATGCGCCGAATACAACAAGTGTAGACTTTACAATGAAATGCTTACTTAACCTTTATAACCAACAGTGCCGTTCAAGAAGAAGATAATATTTACCAAGTAGGCTAAAATAAAAGGTAATAATAAAAAGTAACAATAGAATAACAATAACTCAGCTATATACAGGGGGCACCGGTACTGAGTCAGTGTGCAGGGGTACAGGCTAGTTGAGGTAATCTGTACATGTGGGTGGGGGCAAAGTGACTATGCGTAGGTAACAAACAAACAGCGAGTGTAAAAAGGGGGGTCAATGTACATTTTATGAATTGTTCAGCAGTCTGATGGCTTGGGGGTAGAAGCTGTTGAGGAACCTTTTGGTCCTAGACTTGGTGCTCCGGTACCGCTTGCTGTGTGGAAGCAGAGAAAATAATCTATAAGTTGGGTGACTGGAGTCTCTGACAATTGTATTGGCTTTCCTCTGACACCGCCTATTATATAGGTCCTGGATGGCAGAAAGCTTGGCCCTAGTGATGTATTGGGCTGTTCACACAACCCTCTGTGGCGCCTTACAGTCAGACGCCGAGCAGTTGCCATGCCAGGCGGTGATGCAACCGGTGAGGATGCTCTCAATGGTGCAGCTGTAGAACCTTTTGAGGATCTGGGGAACCATGCCGAATCTTTTCAGTCTCCTGGAGGGGAAAATGTTTTGTTGTGCCCTCTTATCGACTGTCTTGGTATGTTTGGACCATGATCATTCGTTGGTGATGTGGACACCAAGGAACTTGAAACTCGACCCGCTCCACTACAGCCCCGTTAATGTTAATGGGGGCCTGTTCGGCCCACCTTTTCCTGTAGTCCATGATCAGCTCCTTAGTCTTCACCACATTGAGGGAGAGGTTGTTGTTCTGGCACCACACTGCCAGTTCTCTGGCCTCCTCCCTATAGGCCGTCTCATCGCTGTTCGTGATCAGACATACCACTGTTGTGTCGTCAGCAAACTTAATGATGATGTTGGAGTCATGCCTGGCCATGCAGTCATGAGTGAACAGGGAGTACAGGAGGGAACTAAGTACACACCCCTGGATCAGCGTGGCAGACGTGTTGTTGCCTACTCTTACCACCTGGGGGCGGCCCGTCAGGAAGTCCAGGATCCAGTTGCAGAGGGAGGTGTTTAGTCCCATAGTCCTTAGCTTAGTGAGGAGCTTCGTGGGCACTATGGTGTTGAATGCTGTGCTGTAGTCAATGAACAGCATTCTCACATAGGTGTTCCTTTTGTCCAGATGAGAAAGGGCGGAGTGGAGTGAGATTGAGACTGCGTCATCTGTGGATCTGTTGGGCGGTATGCGAATTGGAGTGGGTCTAGGGTGTCCGGAAGGATGCTGTTGATGTGAGCCATGACCAGCCTGTCAAAGCACTTCATGGCTACCAACGTGAGTGACACGGGATGGTAATCATTTAGGCAGGTTACCTTCGCTTCCTTGGGCACAGGGACTATGTTGGTCTGCTTGAAACATGAAGGTATTACAGACTTGGTCAGGGAAAGGTTGAACATGTCAGAGTAGACACTTGACAGTTTGTCCGCGCACGCTTTGAGTACACGTCCTTGCAATCCATCTGGCCCAGCGGCTTTGAATGTTGAACTATTTAAAGGTTTTGTTCACATCAGCTACCGAGAGTGTTATCACACAGTCATCCAGAACAGCTGGTACTCTTGTGCATGCTTCAGTGTTGCTTGCCTCGAAGCGAGCATAAAAGGCATTTAGCTCATCTGGTAGGCTCGCGTCACTGGGCAGCTCGCGTCTGGGTTTCCCTTTGTAGTCTGTAGTAGTTTTCAAGCCCCGCCACATCCGACGAGCGTCATCGATGCTCTTATTGAAGAAGCCTATGACTGAGGTGTTGTATTCCTCAATGCCATTGGATGAATCCCGGAACATATTCCAGTCTGTGCTAGCAAAACAATCCTGTAGTATAGCATCCGCGTCATCTGACCACTTCCATATTGAGCGAGTCCCTGGTACTTCCTGTTTTAGTTTTTGCTTGTAAGCAGGAATCAGGAGGATAGAATTATGGTTCGATTTGCCAAATGGATGGCGGGGGAGAGCTTTGTATGCATCTCTGTATGTGGAGTAAAGGTGGTGTAGGATTTTTATCCCCCTGGTTGCACATGTGACATGCTGGTAAAAATTGGGTAAAAATTATTTAAGTTTGCCTGCATTAAAGTCCCTGTCCACTAGGAGCGCCACTTCTGGGTGAGCGTTTTCTTCTTTGCTTTTGGCCTTATAGAGTTGGTTGAGAGCGGTCTTAGTACCAGCTTTGTTTTGTGGTGGTAAATAAATGGCTATGAATAATACAGATGAGAACTCTCTTGGTAGATAGTGCGGTCTACATTTTATTATAAGGATACTCTACCTCAGGTGAGCAATACCTCGAGACTTCTTTAAAATTACCGCACCAGCTGTTATTCACAAAAAGACACCCCCCCACACCCCTCGTCTTACCAGAGGTAGCGTCTCTGTACTTCGGTGCATGGAAAATCCCGCTAGCTCTATGTTGTCCGTATCTTCGTTCAGCCACGTCTCGGTGAAACATAAGATCTTACAGTTTTTAATGTCCCGTTGGTAGGATAATCTTAATCGTAGGTCATCCATTTTATTGTCCAATGATTGCAGCTTAGTGAGAAGAATGGGAGGCAGTGGGAGTTTACTCGCTCTCCTCTGGATTTTCAGATGGGTGCCTGATCTGTGGCCCCTCTTTTTTTCACGCGAAAGGCGTGGATCTGGGCCTGTTCCAGTGAAAGCTGGATATCCAGCTTTTTTACCAAATGTAAAAACTAGACGTTGAACAGGCGTCTGTGCCCAGTGGGTTCACTCAATCTGTTTTTTTAAAAATCTCCCTTCCTAACTGGTTTACAGTCCCTGAGACAAACCAGAAATGTTTCATTGGCCAAATATTCTCAGATTTTCATAAAACAACACATTTGGTCTTGTTTCTGCATCAACAAAGTTAGCGCGAGGCAAAATAGTAGTAGTATATAGGCGCGCTTCAATTAGCTTGTTCTGTACAACAGGAGGCCACATTTTTTGCAGGTTCACTGTCCCGTGAATGTCCTGCAAAATCATCCCTTTGTCCCACATTTTAGTATTTTAAATGTGGTTACCCTAAGTAGAACCCTTTTGGTTTCAGGTAAAACCCTTTTGGGTTCCATGTAGAACCCTTTCCACAGAGGGTTCTACATGGAATCTAGAACCCTTTCCACAGAGGGTCTACATGGAATCCAAAAGGGTTACCTGGAACCAAAAAGGGTTCTCCTATGGGAAGAACCCTTTCGGAACCCTTTAAAAAAAAAAAAGATTGTACTGTCAGTTTGAACTGTTGAAGTGAATATAATATGATAAGCTAATTGAAGCCCTGTGTTGTTCCTGATGGGGGAACAGGAGGAGGAAGTTAATACTAAACTTACTGAGACTCAACTAAGGTGCTTTACACCTGGCAGTGTTGTCAATAGCAACCTGAGAGGTTCTACTGGGAAACGGTAGAGGTGAAAATATGTTTTTGGGTATGCATTAGTTACCATTGATACGTTACCCTTAGTGACATTGTATTTGTCAGGTGTTGTGTAGTGTGTCTGTGGATGTTATGTAGGTCTTAGGTAGGCTTTAAGTATGTTGTATGTCCATCTGACCTGTGGTCTGTGATGGTCTCTTGGAGTAGGTCTTGCTGCGGGTCCTGACCACCTGCAGGTCTAGTCGAGGCAGACCGACAGACGGATCCCTGCCCATCTGCATAGCAGTCTTTCCACTGTAGGGGTGCACACACACACACACACTGTTTAAGTGTACTGTTTAAGTATGCAACAGGTCAAACATGTATTATAAGTGTGAGATACTGTAAGCAGAAAGAGACAGTAAAATTCCACTAGAAGGGTTTCAGGGGGCAGATGTTTCTGGTCTGTCAGGTTCTTATGAGATACAGAGATGATCTGCTCTTGTCCTTTCATGCAAACCTTTTGTCTCGCACACAGTGACAGTGATACACAGTGATAGTGACATGCATTGACAATTACATACATATGAAATACAGTACACGTAAATTGCTGTGCATCAGCGGGAAGCTAGTCTGATGCATCGACGAGGTGTTGAAGAGCAACATGAATATGGAAAACACAGCCACAGTTGTGACTGCAGTGACCCCATAAATAGCAGAGGTCACTAATGTATAAATAAATATTGCAGAAGAAAACTGCAACTATTCTTCTCAGAATAAATGCAGGAAGTAGACAACAGAATGAAGACAAAGGAGAGACGGATGTTGTGTGAACCCTGAATTATTCAAGTCTTCCTCTTCTCTGTGGTACACACACAAACACATGCACACACACACACACGGTGTGTTTGTCTAACACTGAACCCCCCCTTTTAGCTCCTTTGTAAAACAGGCTGCATTATTCACAAGGTTGTGGATTTCAGCATAAATACATGCTGGGAGACTTCCTCATGGATTGTCCTTTATCTCAGGACATGTGATAGTGTTAAGTTTCTACCTGGGGGATGACAGAGAAGGGGATAAGATAATAGGCAGAGAATAATGCTATACTATTTATATGTATTATGTTTGGGGACTTCCATCTTACACACGATAGAAATGCATTATATTGTACACAGTTTCTATAATATTGTTTCATACACATAACGACATTTAAAGCAAGAATCCTTATTTGCTATATTTTTGGAGTTATAAATTAATTATATACACACATGGATTCTTTAAGAATATAACTTATAAATGCCTCATGAGCTTAGTTTAACTTGTGTATCCCATCAGTACCTTAAATATAAGCTTATTTTACTCCAATGTTTGTAAACAATGCAAATGTAAACAAACACTGTATAGCCTCAAAATGTATATCATGGATGGTTATTTTTTGCATCCATGGCTCTCTATATGAGACTCTCTATATTGAGGCTATATGAGGCTATATGAGGCTCTCTATATTTGAGACGGGTTCAAATTCTCCAGGCCCATCCCTCAGCTTTTTACCAAAGTAGAGGCGGGCTGATAGTTTTGTTTTTGTTTCAATTAAGGATGCTAGCTTTGAAGCGGATATAGAATGGAGGTTTGCTCACCTGTACTGATGCTTAGATCCCAGGGAACCAAATTTGGATAGTTTTCTTGTCAGTGTGTTGCCATCATTTTCTGGCATTCTAAGAAAAAGCAACAACCATGGAGAAAAGGCCTAGATGAAGAATGTGAAAATACTGTACTTCTACTAATGTCTCCTAGAATATTGTGGGGAAGTTTCTACAGTACATTATTACACAAGTAGTAAATGCATTATTTTTCTCTTCATGAATTTCCAAAGTGACTAACCCATGTTAAGGAGGATTAAACGCTTAGGCTGAAATTAAAATATTGCATCTTTCAAAAAGGTAACCGGCAATGCGTGTTTGAATGCTGAATCCACTTTGTAGTTTTTATTCTTTTAGAGAAGAGAACTGAATTGCTGCCCTATTTCACTTTCTCTCCAAGCTACAGAGCAGCAGGTCTCTGATCTCTGATCTCTGCTTTAATGACAGAATTACTGCTGGTACACCACTAGAAGCTTCATTCAAATTCTAAGCTCCGAGTCTGAGAGAGTGTGAGACTGGCATGTTTGTCGGTGAATAGAGAGAGAGAGTTATTATTTATTTCACTTTGAATTTAACTGAGAGAGAGAGACAGAGAGAGCAAATGTAAGTGTGTGAGTCTGAATGATAGAGCAAGAGACAAATAATTACTATTTGTAATTTTATTTAACTAGGCAAGTCAGTTAATTAAGAACAAATTGTTATTTACAATGACGGCCTACCCCGGATGACGCTGGGCCAATTGTGCGCCGCCCTATGGGACTCCCAAACACGGCCGGATGTGATACAGCCTGGATTCGAACCATGGACTGTAGTGACGGCTCTTGCACTGAGATGCAGTGCCTTAGACCGCTGCGCCACTCGGGAGCGAGAGAAAAAGAGAAAGAGAGAGAGATAGATATAGAGATAGAGTGTGAGTGTGTGTACTGAGTGTGTGTACTGATGGTACTAGCAGTACATTAGTCCATTACTATACAGAAGTGAAGTAGAAGCTCTGGCTGTTGCTCATTATAAAAGCCTCTAGCAGTCCCTCACCCAGCCATGTTTTATTAACACAACCAACACCACTAACACCACTACAGCGTTGAGCTAAGGCCTCTCTCCAAACCAACACCACTACAGTGTTGAGCTAGGGCCTCTATCCAAACCAACACCACTACTGCTAGGGCCTCTATCCCACAGGGCTCAGACACTGCAGAAACTCAAATCACTGTTGAAAAACACCCGGATGGAAAGATAGATGGGGGAAAGGTAGTGTAGGTAAATGGATGTAGTTAGTACACACAACGAGGCTAAAACTGCCTCTTCTCGTTCTTTCTCCCGTTATCTATAAGGACTTGTATAGTAGATCCACTCACCTAATATTTCTATATTTCTTAATTCCATTATTTACTCTTAGATTCGTGTGTTGTTGTGAATTGTTAGATATTACTGCACTGTTGGAGCTAGGAACACAAGCATTTTGCTACACCCGCAATAACATCCGATAAATATGTGTATGTGACAAATAACATTTGATTAGATTAAAGCTGCAGCATATTCCTGCCTATTTCATCCAATGGATTATGCCCTCTTCACCCACCTCCATTCCATAGTCTCGTCACAGCATAAGTCTCTCCCATTCTCTCACCCAAACCACCGCCACACCCCACCCTTCCACCCCTCTCCCTCCCAGAGGCCTATAAGCCTGGGGTAGGTATAACCTGTCACGCCCCCTCCTTTCTGCCTGCATGCCAGCTCCAGGTCTGTCTGTGGTCCAGGGACTGTCCACACTAAAGGGCTCACACCCTGATTATACAGTTTAAATCCAGCGACCCACGCGTCGTGCTGCCGCCCAGGCTCTTTAGACTGCTCTCATTAGGCCACACACGGATGTACGCACAAATCAAATCAAGCTTTATTTCTACAGCACATTTCAGACATGAAATGCAACACAATGTGCTTCACAGGGGGAAAAAAACGAATAAAAACAGAAATATTTACTACACAACAAACATAAGAGGATGAAAAACAAGAATAACAATAAAAACTGAAGGATTGTAAAAGCACCCTAAGGAAAAGCAAAGCTAAACATGTGTGTTTTAAGATCCCTTTTAAAAATGTCCAATGTTTCTGCCTTCCTCAGGCCTTCTGGCAGGCTATTCCAGAGACATGGGGCATAGTAACTAAAGTCTCTCCATGCCTCTTGGTCCTAGGCTTTGGGATAGTTAAAAGGGGCCAGAGGACCTGAGGGACCTACTGGCTACATAACCTAAAAGCATGTCTGACATGTATTGGGGTGCACAATCGTAGATTGATTTAAAAACACATAGATGAAATGTATTCTAAAACTCACAGGAAGTCAGTGCAGAGACCTTAAAACGGGTGTAATGTGTGCTCTCTGTACTGGTCTTGGCAGTACCCGTGCTGCAGCATTCTGTTTTACAGTTGACCAATAGCTTTCTTGGGTAGACCAGACAGGAGAGCATTACAGTAGTTATGACTGCTGATGAGTCTCTCTGTATCAGCCTGAGAGAGAAACAGCAGTACCATGGCAATGTTCCTCAGGTGGTAAAAAGCTAGTTTTGTCACCTTCCTAATGTATGATTTGAAATTGTGTTCAGAATGGAAAATAACACCAAGGGTTTTTTCCTGGCGTTTTACCTTTATTGCCTGTGAATGAAAATGTATGTCTAGATTCTCTCTCTGGGCATTAGCTCCAACAATACGTCTTTATTTTATCTGGAAGAAGTTGTGAGCCTTCCAAGTAATTCAATCACTAATACAGTCAAACCTTGTCGAACGCCACATGTGATATGTTTTTCTCTGAGTAATGTTCACCAAGGGTGACAAAAAACTTGAGAATGCAGGTAGAAGGCTTAAGTTGTGATATCACTTTCCTGAGCATGTCTGTATCAACCAGGGAACATAATGCCTTTGCTTGGTAGGCTAGGTCACATATCATCATACTTCTCATCAAGTCAGACAGACAGACAGACCGACAGACCGACCGACCGACCGACCGACCGACCGACAGACAGACAGACAGACAGACAGACAGACAGACAGACAGACAGACAGACAGACAGACAGACAGAGACCGCACTGCACTGTGCTGCCAGACAGGGGCCGTGTTCATTTTGATCAAGGACTGTGGGACACTGGGGATTTGACTTGTAATGAATTGAGCTTTTCTGGGATAGTTATGTTAAGAGGTATGTGATAGTGTTACTTCCTGATGGGATGACAGAGTAGGGGATGACAAAGGAGGGGATGACAGAGGAGGGGATGACAGAGGAGAGGATGACAGAGGAGGGGATTGACAGAGGAGGGGATTGACAGAGGAGGCGGATTGACAGAGGAGAGGATGACAGAGGAGGGGATTGACAGAGTAGGGGATGAAAAAGGAGGGGATGACAGGAGAGGATGACCGAGGAGGGGATTGACAGAGGAGGGGATTGACAGAGGAGGGGATTGACAGAGGAAGGGATTGACAGAGGAGAGGATGACAGTGGGGATGACCGAGTAAAGGATGACACAGGAGAGGGTTGACGGGAGGATTTACATAGGGGGGTTGGAGGGGATGACAGAGAAGGGCTTCGGTAGGAATAGTGTGGGTAATGTTGTTGTAGATAGGAGGGAGGATTATTTTTCACTGAACGTGAGATAGTTTGGGTTCTTACCTGTGGAAGGTGGTAGAGATTCTAACTGAGAAGTTATAATAGTGTTGGTATAGTAGTATTTGCCTATGACAGTGTGTGTGTGTGTGTGTGTGTGTGTGTGTGTGCGTAAGTATGACATGTTTTACCTGAAGAAAGTGTGGTGTTCTACGCAGCACTTCCACAGATGTTTACAGGCTGTCTTATTGGGAGCCTTGAAGAAGAACGACGTCTCTGTGCACTGTAAATAAACAACAACAATCTCTTATACCAAAAACAAACAAACAAATAATGCAAATCACATTCAGCAGCTAAATCAATAAGATACAGTGGCAAGAAAAAGTATGTGAACCCTTTGGAAATACCTGAATTTCTGCATAAATTGGTCATAAAATCTGATCTGATCTTCATCTCGGTCACAACAATATCAAATCAAATCTAATTTATTTATATAGCCCTTCGTACATCAGCTGATATCTCAAAGCGCTGTACAGAAACCCAGCCTAAAACCCCAAACAGCAAGCAATGCAGGTGTAGAAGCACGGTGGCTAGGAAAAACTCCCTAGAAAGGCCAAAACCTAGGAAGAAACCTAGAGAGGAACCAGGCTATGTGGGGTGGCCAGTCCTCTTCTGGCTGTGCCGGGTGGAGATTATAACAGAACATGGCCAAGATGTTCAAATGTTCATAAACAATAGACAAACACAGTCTTCTTAAACTAATAACACACAAACAATTATATGTTTTCATGTCTTTATTGAACACACCATGTAAACATTCACAGTGCAGGGTGGGAAAAGTATGTGAACCCTTGGTTTTAATAACTGGTTGACCCTTCTTTGGCAGCAATAACCTCAACCAAATGTTTTCTGTACTTGTGAATCAGACCTGTGCAACAGTCAGAAGGAATTTTGGACCATTCCTCTTTACAAAACTGTTTCAGTTCAGCAATATTATTGGGATGTCTGGAGTGAACTGCTTTCTTGAGGTCATACCACAGCATCTCAATCGGGTTGAGGTCAGGACTCTGACTGGGCCACTCCAGAAGGCATATTTTATTCTGTTGAAGCCATCCTGCTGTTGATTTACTTCTGTGTTTTGAGTCGTTGTCCTGATGCATCACGCAACTTCTGTTGAGCTTCAATTGGCGGACAGATGGCCTAACACTGTCCTGCAAAATTTCCTGATAAACTTGGGAATTCATTTTTCCATCGATGATATCAAGCTGTCCAGGCCTTGAGGCAGCAAAGCAGCCCCAAACCATGATGCTCCCTCCACCTTACTTTACAATTGGGATGAGGTTTTGTGCTGTGCCTTTTTTTCTCCACACATAGTGTTGTGGCTTCCTTCCAAACAACTCAACTGTAGATTAATCTGTCCACAGAATATTTTGCCAGTAGCGCTGTGGAACATCCAGGTGCACTTTTGCAAACTTCAGATGTGCAGCAATGTTTTTTTTTGTTGACAGCTGTGGTTTCTTCTGTGACGTCCTCCCATGAACACCATTCTTTGTTTAGTGTTTTACGTATTGTAGACTCGTCAACAGAGATGTTAGCATGTTCCAGAGATTTCTGTAAATCTTTAGCTGACAATCTAGGATTCTTCTTAACCTCATTGAGCATTCTGCGCTATGCACCTGCAGTCATCTTCGCAGGACGGCCACTCCTATCTTGTCTCATTGGTTGGACTCAAGGTTGCCTGACTCCTGACTCCAATTAGCATTTGGAGAAGGTGTTCACATACTTTTCCCAACCTATACTGTGAATGTTTAAATGATGTATTCAAAATACACATAAGAAAAATACAATAATTTGTGTGTTATTAGTTTAAGCATTGTTGTGACTTAGATGAAGATCAGATCAAATTTGATGACCAATTTATGCAGAAATCCAGGTAATTCCAAAGGGTTCACATACTTTTTCTTGCCACTGGATATTAAAGCAATAAGGCCGAGGGGGTGTGGCATATGGCCAATATAGCACAGCTAAGGGCTGTTCTTATGCACAACGCAACACGGAGTTCATCATTAAGCTGGATATGTTTTGAGGAAGTGAAGTTCGTGTGACGTGTCTCCCTTCCCATTTGCACCTGTGAAGTGAACATCAGTGAAAATGGGAGAGAGCTTTCAAGGCTGCAACCATGTCCCGTAGTTCTGCTCTGTCATGTTTCTTTCATTTCTCTCATTAAACATTAGGCGGATGTCAAAATCTTTCAAGATCAAACACACGATTGACCTTTCAAGGTTTCACATGGGAGTACTGCAACTACTCCTTGGAACATTCAGTCAGTTTTATTTTATGCCTTGTATTGAAGTCTGAAATGGGGGGAAATTATAATGAGGTTTTCTACACCTGTGATATCCAAACAAATTGATTCTGATTCAGTCATACCAAGTTTGCTAGTGTGAATTATAGTGTGAATCAACTCAACTATTGAGTTTATGAAACTTGCTAAAATAAACAGAATAATCATAAACAAACAAAGCCAAGGTTGAAAATTCAGTCCATAAATTCACACAACATTCCTTATGCAGATAATACTGAAAGATAATAACTGACAACTTACATCTTTTCCAACGACTTGAAGCTCAAACTGTGTTTCCTTAAAATGCACTTTTGTTATCCTTGGCCTAAAATGATCAAAAATAAACAAACAGATAATGAGATGTTTATTAACAGGTACGATAGCTTAGTCACAGTTGATTTTCTCATAAATACTGCAGCAAGTTATCTAACTAATATGAAGGGCTCTATTTTTGGCTGGTATTAGTTTGCAATTTCGTCATGTAAAAACTGGCACACAGGCATTTTTCCAGCCGTAACGCCAAGTTCGGCAATTTACCTGTCTTATATCAGCTTGTTTGCACTCAGATGGGTGCTACAAAGGGTAGTGCGTACGACCCAGTACATCACTGTGGCCAAGCTTCCTGCTATCCAGGATCTCTATACCAGGCCGTGTCAGAGGAAGGCCCGAAAAATTGTCAAAGACTCCAGCCACCCTATTCATAGACTGTTCTCTCCGCTCCTGCACTGCAAGCGGTACCGGAGCGCCAAGTCCAGGTCCAAAAGGCTTCTTAACAGCTTATACCCCCAAGCCATAAGACTGCTGAACAGTTCATCACATGGCTACCCAGACTATTAACATTGACCTCGTTTTCTATGCTGCTGCTACTCACTGTTAATAATCTATGCATAGTCACTTTACCTCTACCTACATGTACATATTACCTCAATTACCTCGACTAACCTGTACCCCCACACCGGTACTCCATGTATATAGCCTTGTTATTGTTATTTTATTGTGTAACTTTTATAAACTTCAGTTTATTTAGTAAATATTTTATATCGTCCCCTTTAAAAAAAAAATGGCCTAATATTACATACCCAAATCTAACTGCCTATAGCTCAGGACCTGAAGCAAGGATATGCATATTCTTGGTACCATTTGAAAGGAAACATTTTGAGGTTTGTGGAAATGTGAATTGAATGTAGGATAATATAACACAATAGATCTGTTAGAAGAAAATACAAAGAAAAAAACAACTACCACCATCTTTGAAATGCAACAGAAAGGTCCCACATCTAGCCATCACTCTGGTTGTAATTCTGATGGTGTCCACAAGACGTCAGCAGTGTATGTGCAAAGTTTCACACGGATAAGTATGAGCAAACTACATGACATTTAGTGTAAAGTCACCCAGGTACATTTGGGAAAATCGTGAAGGAGACATTTACATTACATTTTCTGCAAGAATAATGTCAAATCTATATACTTGGACTTTGATTGAGCTTTTCCAGTAAGTTCAACATTTGCAAAACAACCAGTTTTCATAACTTCATAACTCTCCATATTCTTATCATTTTTGCCCAAAAGGAAAAGGCTGACTGTCACACAAGGTTAGCAGCTACAGTTGGCGACAGATACGGGGTTTCCGGACACTCCCGTAAAGCCCAGCTCATTGGCTATCTAGCGATTGCATTTCACAGCTTTGTTTGACCCCGATGTGTGCTTATTTGACAAAGTTACAGTTGATCAAGTGAAGATCACCCGCGTCGTCAGCGTGCCATGAAGGCGTCGCTCTCTGACCAAATTTGGTGTCCTATAGGATATACTACACCCCTAATGAAATAGTGAAGTCTGGTTATGTTCTAGGATCTCTGATATGGTGTCCTATAGGATATACTACACCCCTAATGATATAGTGAAGTCTGGTTATGTTCTAGGATCTCTGATATGGTGTCCTATAGGATATACTACACACCTAATGATATAGTGAAGTCTGGTTATGTTCTAGGATCTCTGATATGGTGTCCTATAGGATATACTACACCCCTAATGATATAGTGAAGTCTGGTTATGTTCTAGGATCTCTGCTTTGGTGTCCTATAGGATATACTACACCCCTAATGATATAGTGAAGTCTGGTTATGTTCTAGGATCTCTGATATGGTGTCCTATAGGATATACTACACACCTAATGATATAGTGAAGTCTGGTTATGTTCTAGGATCTCTGATATGGTGTCCTATAGGATATACTACACACCTAATGAAATAGTGAAGTCTGGTTATGTTCTAGGATCTCTGATATGGTGTCCTATAGGATATACTACACCCCTAATGATATAGTGAAGTCTGGTTATGTTCTAGGATCTCTGCTTTGGTGTCCTATAGGATATACTACACCCCTAATGATATAGTGAGGTCTGGTTATGTTCTAGGATCTCTGATATGGTGTCCTATAGGATATACTACACACCTAATGATATAGTGAAGTCTGGTTATGTTCTAGGATCTCTGATATGGTGTCCTATAGGATATACTACACCCCTAATGATATAGTGAAGTCTGGTTATGTTCTAGGATCTCTGATATGGTGTCCTATAGGATATACTACACCCCTAATGATATAGTGAAGTCTGGTTATGTTCTAGGATCTCTGATATGGTGTCCTATAGGATATACTACACCCCTAATGATATAGTGAAGTCTGGTTACATTCTAGGATCTCTGAGGAATAAATATTAACGTGATTTGACTGGTTGAAACAACGTTTAGGGTTAGATTTTCACAGATTCCTTTCATTGCAAATTGAACGAGTGGAAATACAAAATCGATCGTGCATGCTATATGGACCTTTTTAGGGTATGAAAAATAATTTTATCTAACAAAACGACACTTCTTGTTATATCTGGGACCCTTTGGAAAATAAATCAGAGCAAGATTTGAGAACGTAAGTACACATTTCACCTGCAAAGGTGAATTTATGAAACATATCGCAGTGAAAAAAGTGTTTTGTTGTTAGGAGCGCTCCTCAAACAATAGCATGGCATTTTTTTCCACAGTAATAGCGACTGTAAATTGGACAGTGCAGTTATATTAACAAGAATTTAAGCTTTCAGCTGATGTAAGACACTTATATGCACCGACATTTGTTGTTTCTCTAGAATCTGCGATCGTGACACAAGGCACTGCATGATTTACAACTGTCCCGTTGACGGGACACCTATCCCTGATTAAGGGGTAGTAACTTGTTGGTTAAGGGCTCGTAAGTAAGCATTTCATTGTAAGGTGTACTACATCTGTTGTATTCAGCATTTCACTGTAAAGTCTACACCTGTTGTATTCAGCATTTCACTGTAAAGTCTACACCTGTTGTATTCAGCATTTCACTGTAAAGTCTACACCTGTTGTATTCAGCATTTCACTGTAAAGTCTACACCTGTTGTATTCAGCATTTCACTGTAAAGTCTACACCTGTTGTATTCAGCATTTCACTGTAAAGTCTACACCTGTTGTATTCAGCATTTCACTGTAAAGTCTACACCTGTTGTATTCAGCATTTCACTGTAAAGTCTACACCTGTTGTATTCAGCATTTCACTGTAAAGTCTACACCTGTTGTATTCAGCATTTCACTGTAAAGTCTACACCTGTTATATTCAGCATTTCACTGTAAAGTCTACACCTGCTGTATTCAGCATTTCACTGTAAAGTCTACACCTGCTGTATTCAGCATTTCACTGTAAAGTCTACACCTGCTGTATTCAGCATTTCACTGTAAAGTCTACACCTGTTGTATTCAGCATATCACTGTAAAGTCGACACCTGCTGTATTCAGCATATCACTGTAAAGTCTACACCTGTTGTATTCAGCATATCACTGTAAAGTCTACACCTGTTGTATTTGGCACATGTGACAAATAAAACTTGATTTGCTTTGATTTGGGTGGAAATATTTGAGGTGTGTCCTTAAAAAGATTATCCAAACAGCTAATTTCAGGCAGCAATGGTAGAGATATTTAAGACCAACCAAAAGCTATTTTTAGCAGTAATGCAGGTTGGTTATGCCATGAATTTAGACAGTGGAAACACAGCCTATCAAGACCTGACGCACAATGCACATATGTGCATGGAACAAGAGTAGCCTAATGTGCTTTTGGTGCCTGTATACTTCGTATTTACAAACATAAAAAACAAATGTTTTTATTTTGTTTTATTTTATTAAAAACCAAGTATAGCCTCCACTCCTCTCAATTAAATTTTTTTTCTTCTGCTCAATGCAATCGCGAAGTAGTTAAGACTGGCCCCTGGGACCACTTGTAAATAAATCTTAATCACCAAAGATGTATTAAAATATCATGTTTGAGAATTTAAAACAGTGACATTCCCTTTTTATCTATACATTGTAGGCAGGCCCACATTATTTTAGCCATGCAGGTCCCGTTTTGGGCATGCGTAAAAACCCCTCCATGATGTAGGCTACATGTCCATCCTGAAACGAGAGATGAGAACCTCTGAATACCAGGGCCAGGTCACCCAGCCATCCCAGACAGCACCGGTGAACCTCATAAGTTATCTGTAACCTGTAAAAATGGCTTGTTTTCAGTTTCATTTGTTCAAAACCCAAACCCTCCTTTAGGCCTACTATAATAAAGGCTGGTTCAACAGCAATGCCTTTCTTTTTTATCCTGGCGATTTCATGATATCATTACATTTCACGTTTATTTATTGTTGTTTAAAAAAAACTGATTGGTTGTTTTTCGTGACATTTTATTACAACCAAAGTTATTAGAATGATTTACCTTTCCTGGTTTAATGGTGGCAACGTCTGTGGCAAGCTTGCAATGCAGATGCTGGAGATGGGTGAACGAGATCTGATCTGTAAGATGGTTCCACATATATTCATATTTGGGAGCAGTATAACAGTGAGTGGACGTTCTCCCTTTCTCTTTATATTGGATCTTTGTCCAGCTACTGTGAAACATTGGGACGTGAGTAACACCCTCTATAGTCTGCATTGTTTTAAAATGATATGCCCACGGGGAGAAATGATGGTGTCTGTAAGTGTATTTACACATAGCCTATTTAAAATAAGTTGTCGATTCATTTCAAATTTCAATCAAATTATTTGCTCTCTTTTTAGGCTTTATCAATTATTTATTGAATCTTGTTTATTGACAATGTTTGGCATGTCGATGCTCTGCCATAATACAATTTACAGTAGACCTACACCTATATCAGTGTGAATGCTATTGAAGCCATGCAATTACTTAGATTGGGTTCAAGTTAACATATTTAGCAAAGATAGTCTACATTGTGTTATTTTGTTTCTGTAAGCCACTTCACAAACTATAAAGCACAAACATCGGAAATTGAGTTGATTCCAAGGCAATACATAAAAGACTGTAAATTCACAACTTAAGGCAACCAATTATTTAACCATGGAGTACATTCTGATTGGCCAGTGAAGGGCCAAGCCTCGACACACCCACAACTTGTTAATTCATAAAAACCCAGCCCTTTCGCACCAACGCCAGCAAGTCCGTTGATAATTTTGATAGTGGAAATAGCAAACTATCATATTCCTTAATTACTCCTACAATGTATATACAAATCATCCAAAACCAATACCTACCAGAAATACTTCCCAACCTGTGTTTTGTTCTTGTAAACAACAACTCCAATAGGTGTTAACCCCAGGAAGTATTCAGATTGATTCTCACCCTGAAACACACCACAATAATAGGTATTATTCCAAGCACAATTTACATACTATGTCCCAACCAGAAATAACACACAGTAAAGATATTAACGTATGTGTCAAAGGATAAGAAAATAGTAAAATAGTCATCTCTCCATACACAAAGAGACTAGGACAATAAGAAAGAACATTATCGAGGCAATGTGATCGTGATAAACCACAGAATACAGCTCTAACAAGCATCTCATTGACTCTGTACTGGTACCCCCTGTATATAGTCTCGCTATTGTTATTTTAATGTTTTGTTACTTTTATTTCTTATTCTTATCTGTATTTTTTAAAACTGCATTGTTGGTTAGGGGCTTGTAAGTAAGCATTTCACTGTAAGGTCTACCTACCCCGGTTGTATTCGGCGCATGTGACTACTTACAAACACAGGGTGAAGATCGACTCCGTACATATCCAGTGTTTTGGCGATTCCTAAATAATTGTGTTCAGCCTTGGAGGGAACCTGGCCCCTGAAACACAGACAGTTTATCTTGTTGGTGAAGCATCAGGAAAGGCTTTCAAGCCCATATACAAACACACACATAGAAGGAAATCTTATCTAGTGTGTATCTACAAGTATACAAAGTGTGACATTATCGAGTACACATCTGCAATTACTGTATACATGGTATAACATGAACAAGTATACACCTACAAGTATACATACATACCATAGTGTAACATTATTAAGTATACATCTTACTGTATCCAGTTGAAGTCAAATGTTTACATACACCTTAGCCAAATACAATTAAACTCAGTTTTTCACAATTCCTGACATTTAATCATAGTAAAAATTCCCTGTCTTAGGTCAGTTGGGATCACCACTTTATTTTAAGAATGTGAAATGTCCGAGAGAACGATTTCTTTCAGATTTGATTTATTTCATCACATTCCTAGTGGGTCAGAAGTTTACAAACTCAATTACACTCAATTAGTATTTGGTAGCATTGCCTTTAAATTGTTTAACTTGGGTCAAACATTTTGGGTAGCCTTCTACAAGCTTCCCACAATAAGTTGGGTGAATTTTGGCCCACTCCTGACAGAGCTGGTGTAACTGAGTCAGGTTTGTAGGCCTCCTTGCTCACACACACTTTTCAGTTCTGCCCACAAAACTTCTATAGGATTGAGGTCAAGGCTTGGTGATGGCCACTCCAAAACCTTGACTTTGTTTTCCTTAAACCATTTTGCCACAACTTTGGAAGTATACTTGGTGTCATTGTCCATTTGGAAGACCCATTTGTGACCAAGCTTTAACTTCCTGACTGATGTCTTGAGATGTTGCTTCAATATATCCACATAATTTTCCTAACTCATGATGCCATCTATTTTGTGAAGTGCACCAGTCCCTCCTGCAACTAAGCACCCCCACAACATGACGCTGCCACCCCCGTGCTTCACGGTTGGGATGGTGTTCTTCAGTTTGCAAGTGTAACAGTATAACTTTGGACCATCCCCTCGCCCATACCCGGGTGCGAATCAGGGACCCTCTGCACACATCAACAACAGTCACCCACGAAGCATCGTTACCCATCGCTCCACAAAAGCCGCGGCCCTTGCAGAGCAAGGGGAACAACTACTTCAAGGTCTCGGAGCGAGTGACGTCACCGATTGAAACGCTTTTTAGCGCGCACCCCCGCTAACTAAGCTAGCCATTTCACATCCGTTACACAAGCCTCCCCCCGTTTTCCTCCAAACATGACAATGGTCAAACAGTTCTATTTTTGTTTCATCAGACCAGAGGACATTTCTCCAAAATGTATGATCTTTGTCCCCATGTGCAGATGCAAACCGTAGTCTGGCTTTTTCATAGTGGTTTTGGAGCAGTGGCTTCTTCCTTGCTGAGCGATATAGGACTTGTTTAAATGTGGATATAGCTACTTTTGTACCTGTTTCCTCCAGCATCTTCACAAGGTCCTTTGCTGTTGTTCTGGGATTGATTTGCCTTTTTTTGCACCAAAATACATTAATCTCTAGGAGCATACCGCTCCTTCCTGAGCGGTATGCACAATGCGTGGTCCCATGGTGTTTATACTTGCGTACTATTGTTTGTACAGATGACCTAGGTACCTTCAGGTGTTTGGAAATTGCTCCCAAGGATGAACCAGACTTGTCGAGGTCTACAATTATTTTTCTGAGGTCTTGGCTGATTTCTTTTGATTTTCCCACAATGTCAAGCAAAGAGGCACTGAGTTTGAAGGAAGGCCTTGAAATACATCCACAGGTACACCTCCAATTGACTCAAATAATGTCAATTAGCCTATCAGAAGCTCCTGAAGCCGTGACATAATTTTGGGGAATTTTCCAAGCTGTTTAGAGGCACAGTCAACTTAGTTTATGCAAACTTCTGACCCACTGGAATTGTGATACAGTGAATTATAATTGAAATAATCTGTCTGTAAACAATTGTTGGAAAAATTACTTGTGTCATGCACAAAGTAGATGTCCTAACCGACATGCCAAAACTATAGTTTGTTAACAAGACATACAAGTATACATATTGTAGTGTGACATTATATTGTACAGACTATTTAGAACATCTAGATATCTTTATCTATTCTAAAGGGTTTATAAACATCTAAAGCTAAGAGTTTATAAACATCTAAAGCTAAGAGTTTATAAACATCTGAAGCTAAGGGTTTAGAAACATCTAAAGCTAAGGATTTTTAAACATCTAAAGCTAAGGATTTTTAAACATCTAAAGCTAAGGGTTTAGAAACATATAAAGCTAAGAGTTTATAAACATCTGAAGCTAAGAGTTTAGAAACAGCTGAAGCTAAGAGTTTAGAAACATCTAAAGCTAAGAGTTTAGAAACATCTAAAGCTAAGAGTTTATAAACATCTAAAGCTAAGAGTTTATAAACATCTAAAGCTAAGAGTTTATAAACATCTAAAGCTAAGGGTTTAGAAACATATAAAGCTAAGAGTTTATAAACATCTGAAGCTAAGAGTTTAGAAACAGCTGAAGCTGAGGGTTTAGAAACATCTAAAGCTAAGAGTTTATAAACATCTAAAGCTAAGAGTTTATAAACATCTAAAGCTAAGAGTTTATAAACATCTAAAGCTAAGAGTTTATAAACATCTAAAGCTAAGGGTTTAGAAACATATAAAGCTAAGAGTTTATAAACATCTGAAGCTAAGAGTTTAGAAACAGCTGAAGCTAAGAGTTTAGAAACATCTAAAGCTAAGAGTTTAGAAACATCTAAAGCTAAGAGTTTATAAACATCTAAAGCTAAGAGTTTAGAAACAGCTGAAGCTAAGAGTTTATAAACATCTAAAGCTAAGAGTTTAGAAACATCTAAAGCTAAGAGTTTAGAAACATCTAAAGCTAAGAGTTTATAAACATATAAAGCTAAGAGTTTATAAACATCTAAAGCTAAGAGTTTATAAACATCTAAAGCTAAGGGTTTAGAAACATATAAAGCTAAGAGTTTATAAACATCTGAAGCTAAGGGTTTAGAAACATCTAAAGCTAAGAGTTAATAAACATCTAAAGCTAAGAGTTTATAAACATCTAAAGCTAAGAGTTTATAAACATCTAAAGCTAAGAGTTTATAAACATCTAAAGCTAAGGGTTTAGAAACATCTAAAGCTAAGGGTTTAGAAACATCTAAAGCTAAGAGTTTATAAACATCTAAAGTTAAGGGTTTAGAAACATCTAAAGCTAAGAGTTTAGAAACATCTAAAGCTAAGAGTTTATAAACATCTAAAGCTAAGGGTTTATAAACATCTAAAGCTAAGAGTTTATAAACATCTAAAGCTAAGAGTTTATAAACATCTAAAGCTAAGAGTTTATAAACATCTAAAGCTAAGGGTTTATAAACATCTAAAGCTAAGGGTTTAGAAACATCTAAAGCTAAGAGTTTATAAACATCTAAAGCTAAGAGTTTATAAACATCTAAAGCTAAGAGTTTATAAACATCTAAAGCTAAGAGTTTATAAACATCTAAAGCTAAGGGTTTATAAACATCTAAAGCTAAGGGTTTAGAAACATCTAAAGCTAAGAGTTTATAAACATCTAAAGCTAAGAGTTTATAAACATCTAAAGCTAAGGGTTTATAAACATCTAAAGCTAAGAGTTTATAAACATCTAAAGCTAAGAGTTTAGAAACATCTAAAGCTAAGAGTTTATAAACATCTAAAGCTAAGAGTTTATAAACATCTAAAGCTAAGGGTTTAGAAACATCTAAAGCTAAGAGTTTATAAACATCTAAAGCTAAGGGTTTAGAAACATCTAAAGCTAAGGGTTTAGAAACAGCCATGTAACAAATCACTAGGTGACTGTTTGGGGGAATACAGTGCAACAAGAGAACACCCCAAATACATGTAAAGTTGATATTTATTGTGTCGTACTTCACCCCTGATGACAGTATTACAGCAGTGATGGAGAGTTGTTTAACTGTCATGAATCCCCCAGTCTAATAAACAGTAAATCTAACATGATGATCTACCTGGTCAACAACAGAGGTAATTATAGGTAGTGAGATTATAGCTAGAGTGTTTAAGAGTACTGTATGCAGTCTGAACAGATACAAGACAATGGATACACTCTGAAGTGGCAACACTGATATAAATATTCTACATATAATAATAATAAAAATAATAATAAGGAACTACAATACAAGTCATCTTACATGCCAGACTTAATGTTCAGCGACAGACTTGTCTGGTCCCACGAGACTACAATAAAATATACTCAAATGAAACAATACACTTTTCAAAAACGTACATAACATACTTTCCCCCCTCCTCATCTAGTCAGTAATGCTTTTTCTACGTTCCTATTTCTTAATTAACATTCCATGTGAAATAATGTTCAACTAGGTTGTGGACTGGGTTATGTATCTCCTATTACTCATTAACTACAATGTCATACAGAGAGAATCATGTTTAAAAACCAAACGCACGCAGTCTAGGAGACCACAGGTATGGACCAACTCCCTGTGCTTCGCTGAGTACATACAATATGTTTATCAAGAGTGAACCGTGTACCAACTGCCAACTGAGTCTACAATATGGTGAAAATATCTATGAATGTGGATAAAGGGTGATGGTATTGCTGTATGTATCGTGCAACCCATACTGTAATCTCTGGACTATAAGCAGTGTGTCTGCAGTGTAAACTCTGGCTTTGGTAAACTTCATATACTGTGCCAACATCTCCCTCCTAATGTTAAAGGTTGGATGAGTCCCCTCCCCTCCCTCCTCCTCCTCCTCCTCCTCCTCCTCCTCTCCGCTCTCCGCTCTCGAGCCGTATCATTGATCTCCTGATCACACACATTAGTAACACAGAGACTCAGACTCATTCAGCCTGCTCAAGTGTTACCCCTAGATCTCCTCACACCTCTCCTTCTCCTCCTCGTCTTCCACTCTTCCTCCTCCATCCATACCCTGAAGACACAATCTCATCCTTTGCTCCCACTTCTTTCCCAAGTACATTTTTGATTCTGTTCACATGTTCCTTATAAGCGGCCAGGCCAGGGCTGAGATGATTGTCTCATACATGCAGTTAGGTGGTGAGTGGCTTGGAACGGGGAGTTATTAACGGACACTTCGGGGTGGGCAGGTTGAGGCAGGAGCTCCATGGAGCTGTGATACAACGGGTGGGGAAAGGGACAGGGACACTCATCCCTCCATCTGGCCCCTCGTCTGCCTGCCTGGCTGTGTGTGTGTGTGTCATTAGTGTGTTTGGTTGGCCTCATGTCTTCCCGCTGCTGCCTGTCGGAATGAGGCCACCTGGACGGACGAGGCAGGAATAGGAAGTGGAAGGGAGTCAGAGAGCAACAGATATGTGACAAGGGGTGTGGTGCTGGGTGCTCACTCTACATAGCAGATCACAGCGAGGTTGACATCCACAGGCTCTTGAGAAAACTACATCTGTCTCATTGTATCTATCTATCTCTCCCTCCCCCTTCCCCCCCTCCCTACCACTCCTTCTATCTCTCTTTTCCTCCCTCTGCCTCTCCTCTTTTCATATTGCAGTGGCGCTCTCTCCTTAATTTTGGGTCAGTCACAGTGGTCAGGTATTCTGTCACTGTGTAGTCTGAAATCGCATTCTAGTTTGCTCAGTTTTTCTGTTAATTCTTTACAATGTGTTAAGCTATTCTCTTTTTGGTTGGGTCTAATTGCATTGCTGTCGTCGGGCTCTGTTGGATCTGTTTGTGTTTGCGAACAGAGCCCCAGGACCAGCTTGCTTAGGGGACTCTTCTCCAGGTTCATCTCTCTGTAGATGATAGCTATGTTATGGAAGGTTTGGGAATCACTTCCTTTTAGGTGGTTGTAGAAATGAATGGCTCTTTTCTGGATTTTGATAATTAGCGGGTATCAGCCTAATTCTGCTCTGCATGCATTATTATTAGAGAGAGAGAGAGAGAGAAAGAGAGAGAGAGTGAGAGAGAGAGAGAGAGAGAGAGAGGGGACCAGCACAAAATCAAATGATGATCACAGTCTCTTGGTCAGCAATATTAATGGGATGCATGGTCATAGACTAAGACCTTTCAGGACTTATGGGGTTGACTCTGTAAGAACAATTGTAATGTATATGATATGTAATAATAGGACTGTCTCAGTCTGAGAAGACAAACCCTATTTCTCCCCAATTTGGAGGTATCCAATTGGTAGTTACAGTCTTGTCCCATCGCTGCAACACCTGTACGAACTGGGGAGAGGCGAATGTAAAGAGCCATACGTCCTCCGAAACACGACCACGCCAAGCAGCACTACTTCTTGACACACTGCTTATTTAAACCGGAAGACAGACACACCAATGTGTTGGAGGAAACCGTACAGCTGGCAACCGAAGCCAGCGTGCATGTGCCCGGCTCGCCACAAGGAGTCGCTGGAGCGCGATAGGACAAGGACATCCCGGCAGGCCAAACCCTCCTCTAACCAGGACGACGTGGGCCAAATGTGCGCCGCCTCATGGGTCTCCCAGTCGCGGCCGGCTGCGACACAACCTGGGATCGAACCCATGTCTGTAGTGACGCCTCTAGCACTGCGATGCATCCCTATATACCATATATACCACATCAATGCTGTTGGTGATCCTTCCGACCATACAGCTGTGTTGGTCATCCCTCTATCCCTACAGCTCTGTAGGTCATCCCTATACCCCTACAGCTCTGTCGGTCATCCCTATACCCCTTAGAGCTCTGTCGGTCATCCCTATACCCCTACAGCTCTGTTTGTCAATCTATACCCCTACAGCTCTGTCGGTCATCTCTCTACCCCTAAAGCTCTGTTGGTGAACCTATACCCCTACAGCTCTGATAGTAAATCTATACCCCTACAGCTCTGATGGTAAATCTATACCCCCTACAGCTCTGATGGTAAATCTATACCCCTACAGCTCTGTCCATCATCCCTCTACCGCTACAGCTCTGTTGGTGAATCTATACCCCTACAGCTCTGATGGTAAATCTATACCCCTACAGCTCTGTCTGTCATCCCTCTACCACTACAGCTCTGATGGTAAATCTATACCCCTACAGCTCTGATGGTAAATCTATACCCCTACAGCTCTGATGGTAAATCTATACCCCCTACAGCTTTGTCCATCATCCCTCTACCGCTACAGCTCTGATGGTAAATCTATACCCCTACAGCTCTGATGGTAAATCTATACCCCCTACAGCTCTGTCCGTCATCCCTCTACCGCTACAGCTCTGTTGGTGAATCTATACCCCTACAGCTCTGATGGTAAATCTATACCCCTACAGCTCTGTCTGTCATCCCTCTACCGCTACAGCTCTGATGGTAAATCTATACCCCTACAGCTCTGATGGTAAATCTATACCCCTACAGCTCTGATGGTAAATCTATACCCCCTACAGCTCTGTCCGTCATCCCTCTACCGCTACAGCTCTGTTGGTGAATCTATACCCCTACAGCTCTGATGGTAAATCTATACCCCTACAGCTCTGATGGTAAATCTATACCCCCTACAGCTCTGTCCGTCATCCCTCTACCGCTACAGCTCTGTTGGTGAATCTATACATCTACAGCTCTGATGGTAAATCTATACCCCTACAGCTCTGATGTAATGTAAATGTAAATGTAATGATGGTAAATCTATACCCCTACAGCTCTGTTGGTAAATCTATACCCCTACAGCTCTGTTGGTGAATCTATACCCCTACAGCTCTGATGGTAAATCTATACCCCTACAGCTCTGTTGGTAAATCTATATCCCTACAGCTCTGTCCGTCATCCCTCTACCCCTACAGCTCTGATGGTAAATCTATACACCTACAGCTCTGCCCGTCATCCCTCTACCGCTACAGCTCTGATGGTAAATCTATACCCCTACAGCTCTGATGGTAAATCTATACCCCTACAGCTCTGTTGGTGAATCTATACCCCTACAGCTCTGATGGTAAATCTATACCCCTACAGCTCTGTTGGTAAATCTATATCCCTACAGCTCTGTCCGTCATCCCTCTACCCCTACAGCTCTGATGGTAAATCTATACCCCTACAGCTCTGTCCGTCATCCCTCTACCGCTACAGCTCTGTTGGTGAATCTATACCCCTACAGCTCTGATGGTAAATCTATACCCCTACAGCTCTGTTGGTAAATCTATATCCCTACAGCTCTGTCCGTCATCCCTCTACCGCTACAGGTCTGTTGGTGAATCTATACATCTACAGCTCTGTTGGTGAATCTATACCCCTACAGCTCTGTCCGTCATCCCTCTACCCCTACAGCTCTGATGGTAAATCTATACCCCTACAGCTCTGATGGTAAATCTATACCCCTACAGCTCTGATGGTAAATCTATACCCCTACAGCTCTGTTGGTAAATCTATACCCCTACAGCTCTGTCCATCATCCCTCTACCGCTACAGCTCTGTTGGTGAATCTATACCCCTACAGCTCTGTTGGTGAATCTATACCCCTACAGCTCTGTTGGTGAATCTATACCCCTACAGCTCTGATGGTAAGTCTATACCCCTACAGCTCTGTTGGTAAATCTATACCCCTACAGCTCTGTCCGTCATCCCTCTACCCCTACAGCTCTGATGGTGAATCTATACCCCTACAGCTCTGCTGGTAAATCTATACCCCTACAGCTCTGATGGTAAATCTATACCCCTACAGCTCTGTTGGTAAATCTATACCCCTACAGCTCTGATGGTAAATCTATACCCCTACAGCTCTGTTGGTGAATCTATACATCTACAGCTCTGATGGTAAATGTATACCCCTACAGCTCTGATGGTAAATCTATACCCCTACAGCTCTGTCCGTCATCCCTCTACCGCTACAGCTCTGATGGTAAATCTATACCCCTACAGCTCTGATGGTAAATCTATACCCCTACAGCTCTGTTGGTAAATCTATACCCCTACAGCTCTGTCCGTCATCCCTCTACCGCTACAGCTCTGTTGGTGAATCTATACCCCTACAGCTCTGATGGTAAATCTATACCCCTACAGCTCTGTTGGTAAATCTATACCCCTACAGCTCTGTCCGTCATCCCTCTACCGCTACAGCTCTGTTGGTGAATCTATACCCCTACAGCTCTGATGGTAAATCTATACCCCTACAGCTCTGATGGTAAATCTATACCCCTACAGCTCTGTTGGTAAATCTATATCCCTACAGCTCTGTTGGTAAATCTATATCCCTACAGCTCTGTCCGTCATCCCTCTACCGCTACAGCTCTGTTGGTGAATCTATACCCCTACAGCTCTGATGGTAAATCTATACCCCTACAGCTCTGTTGGTAAATCTATATCCCTACAGCTCTGTCCGCCATCCCTCTACCCCTACAGCTCTGATGGTAAATCTATACCCCTACAGCTCTGTCCGTCATCCCTCTACCGCTACAGCTCTGTTGGTGAATCTATACACCTACAGCTCTGATGGTAAATCTATACCCCTACAGCTCTGTTGGTAAATCTATACCCCTACAGCTCTGTTGGTCAATCTATATCCCTACAGCTCTGTCCGTCATCCCTCTACCGCTACAGCTCTGATGGTAAATCTATACCCCTACAGCTCTGATGGTAAATCTATACCCCTACAGCTCTGTCCATCTACAGCTCTGATGGTAAATCTATACCCCTACAGCTCTGTCCGTCATCCCTCTACCGCTACAGCTCTGATGGTAAATCTATACGCCTACAGCTCTGATGCTAAATCTATACCCCTACAGCTCTGATGGTAAATCTATACCCCCTACAGCTCTGATGGTAAATCTATACCCCTACAGATCTGTCCGTCATCCCTCTACCGCTACAGCTCTGTTGGTGAATCTATACCCCTACAGCTCTGATGGTAAATCTATACCCCTACAGCTCTGTCCGTCATCCCTCTACCGCTACAGCTCTGATGGTAAATCTATACCCCTACAGCTCTGATGGTAAATCTATACCCCTACAGCTCTGTTGGTAAATCTATATCCCTACAGCTCTGTCCGTCATCCCTCTACCGCTACAGGTCTGTTGGTGAATCTATACATCTACAGCTCTGTTGGTGAATCTATACCCCTACAGCTCTGTCCGTCATCCCTCTACCCCTACAGCTCTGATGGTAAATCTATACCCCTACAGCTCTGATGGTAAATCTATACCCCTACAGCTCTGATGGTAAATCTATACCCCTACAGCTCTGTTGGTAAATCTATACCCCTACAGCTCTGATGGTAAATCTATACCCCTACAGCTCTGTTGGTAAATCTATACCCCTACAGCTCTGTTGGTCAATCTATATCCCTACAGCTCTGTCCGTCATCCCTCTACCGCTACAGCTCTGATGGTAAATCTATACCCCTACAGCTCTGATGGTAAATCTATACCCCTACAGCTCTGTCCATCTACAGCTCTGATGGTAAATCTATACCCCTACAGCTCTGTCCGTCATCCCTCTACCGCTACAGCTCTGATGGTAAATCTATACCCCTACAGCTCTGATGGTAAATCTATACCCCTACAGCTCTGATGGTAAATCTATACCCCCTACAGCTCTGATGGTAAATCTATACCCCCTACAGCTCTGATGGTAAATCTATACCCCTACAGCTCTGTTGCTGAATCTATACATCTATAGCTCTGATGGTAAATCTATACCCCTACAGCTTTGTTGGTAAATCTATACCCCTACAGCTCTGTCCGTCATCCCTCTACCGCTACAGCTCTGTTGGTGAATCTATACCCCTACAGCTCTGATGGTAAATCTATACCCCTACAGCTCTGATGGTAAATCTATACCCCTACAGCTCTGTTGGTAAATCTATATCCCTACAGCTCTGTCCGTCATCCCTCTACCGCTACAGGTCTGTTGGTGAATCTATACATCTACAGCTCTGTTGGTGAATCTATACCCCTACAGCTCTGTCCGTCATCCCTCTACCCCTACAGCTCTGTTGGTAAATCTATATCCCTACAGCTCTGTCCGTCATCCCTCTACCGCTACAGGTCTGTTGGTGAATCTATACATCTACAGCTCTGTTGGTAAATCTATACCCCTACAGCTCTGATGGTAAATCTATACCCCTACAGCTCTGATGGTAAATCTATACCCCTACAGCTCTGTTGGTAAATCTATACCCCTACAGCTCTGATGGTAAATCTATACCCCTACAGCTCTGTTGGTAAATCTATACCCCTACAGCTCTGTTGGTCAATCTATATCCCTACAGCTCTGTCCGTCATCCCTCTACCGCTACAGCTCTGATGGTAAATCTATACCCCTACAGCTCTGATGGTAAATCTATACCCCTACAGCTCTGTCCATCTACAGCTCTGATGGTAAATCTATACCCCTACAGCTCTGTCCGTCATCCCTCTACCGCTACAGCTCTGATGGTAAATCTATACCCCTACAGCTCTGATGGTAAATCTATACCCCTACAGCTCTGATGGTAAATCTATACCCCTACAGCTCTGATGGTAAATCTATACCCCCTACAGCTCTGATGGTAAATCTATACCCCTACAGATCTGTCCGTCATCCCTCTACCGCTACAGCTCTGTTGGTGAATCTATACCCCTACAGCTCTGATGGTAAATCTATACCCCTACAGCTCTGTCCGTCATCCCTCTACCGCTACAGCTCTGATGGTAAATCTATACCCCTACAGCTCTGATGGTAAATCTATACCCCTACAGCCCTGTCCGTCATCCCTCTACCGCTACAGCTCTGATGGTAAATCTATACCCCTACAGCTCTGATGGTAAATCTATACCCCTACAGCTCTGTCCATCTACAGCTCTGATGGTAAATCTATACCCCTACAGCTCTGTCCGTCATCCCTCTACCGCTACAGCTCTGATGGTAAATCTATACCCCTACAGCTCTGATGGTAAATCTATACCCCTACAGCTCTGATGGTAAATCTATACCCCCTACAGCTCTGATGGTAAATCTATACCCCCTACAGCTCTGATGGTAAATCTATACCCCTACAGATCTGTCCGTCATCCCTCTACCGCTACAGCTCTGTTGGTGAATCTATACCCCTACAGCTCTGATGGTAAATCTATACCCCTACAGCTCTGTCCGTCATCCCTCTACCGCTACAGCTCTGATGGTAAATCTATACCCCTACAGCTCTGATGGTAAATCTATACCCCTACAGCTCTGTCCGTCATCCCTCTACCGCTACAGCTCTGTTGGTCAATCTGTACATCTACAGCTCTGTTGGTCATCCCTATACCCCTACAGCTCTGTCGGTCATCCCTCTACCTCTACAGCTTTTTTGGTCAATCTATAAATCTACAGCTCTGTTGGTCATCCCTATACCCCTACAGCTCTGTCGGTCATCCCTCTACCTCTACAGCTTTTTTGGTCAATCGATACCACTACAGCTCTATTGCTCATCCCAATACCCCTACAGCTCTGTTGGTCAATCTATACCCCTACAGCTCTGTTGGTCAATCTATACCCCTACAGCTCTGTTGGTCAATCTATACCCCTACAGCTCTGTTGGTCAATCTATACCCCGACAACTCTGTCGGTCATCCATATACCCCTACAACTCTGTCGGTCATTGCTCTACCCCTACAACTTTGTTGGTCAATCTATACCCCTACAGCTCTGTTGCTCATCCCTATAACCCTACTGTAACGGCGTTCTTCGTTTGTGGAAAGAGAGTCGGA
>NC_068432.1:41660288-41790288 GCF_023373465.1 Oncorhynchus keta
TGTTCTAGTTAAGTCTATGGCTGTCTGAAGTGGTTCTCAATCAGAGGCAGGTGTTTATCGTTGTCTCTGATTGGGAACCATATTTAGGCAGCCATATTCTGTGAGTGTGTCATGGGTGATTGTCCTTATTGTCCTTATGTCTGTCGTGTAGCTGTTTGCACCAGTATTAGGCTGTTTCGGTTTTCGTTACTTTTATTGTTTTTGTAGTATTTGGATTCGTGTTGCTTCAGTTTATTAAACATGGATTGCAATCGACACGCCACATTTTGGTCCGACTCTCCTTCACACCTAGAAAACCGTAACAGAATCACCCACCACAACAGGACCAAGCGGCGTGGTGACAGGCAGCGGCAGGAGGAGCAGCGATCACAGGATTTCTGGACTTGGGAGGAGATATTGGACGGAAAAGGACCCTGGGCACAGCCTGGAGAATATCGCCGCCCCAAAGAAGAACTGGAGGCGGAGAAAGCGGAGAGGCGCTGGTATGAGGAGGCAGCACGGCGACGCGAATGGAAGCCCGAGAGTCAGCCCCAAAAATGTATTGGGGGGTGACTCACAGGGAGTATGGCTACGCCAGGTAGGAGACCTGCGCAAACTTCCTGTGCTTACCGGGGGGCTAGAGAGACCAGGTAGGCACCGTGTTATGCTGTGGTGTGCACGGTGTTTCCAGTGCGGGTGCATAGCCCGGTGTGGTACATACCAGCTCCTCGTATCGGACGGGCTAGAGTGGGCATTGAGCCAGGTAAGGTTGGGCAGGCTCGGTGCTCAAGAGCTCCAGGGCGCCTGCACGGTCCGGTCTATCCAGTACCACCTTCATGCACCAGCCCTCCGGTGGCAGCTCCCCACACCAGGCTTCCTGTGCGTGTCCTCAGCCCAGTACCACCAGTGCCAGTACCACACATCAGGCCTACAGTGCCTGTCTAGCGCTGTCAGAGCCTTCCTCCTCTCCAGCGCTGTCGGAGTCTCCCGCCTGTTTAGCGCTGTCAGAGCCTTTCTCCTCTCCAGCGCTGTTGGAGTCTCCCACCTGTTTAACACTGTCGGAGTCTCCCGCCTGTTTAGCGCTGCCAGAGCCTTTCTCCTCTCCAGCGTTGCTGGAGTCTCCTGCCTGTTCAGCGCAGCCAGAGCTGCCAGTCTGTATGGAGCAGCCAGAGCTGCCAGTCTGCATGGAGCAGCCAGAGCTGCCAGTCTGCATGGAGCAGCCAGAGCTGTCGGTCTGCATGGAGCAGATAGAGCTGCCAGTCTGCAAGGAGCTGCCAGTCAGCATGGAGCAGCCAGAGCCGCCAGTCAGCATGGAGCAGCCAGAACCGCCAGTGAGCATGGAGCAGCCAGATCCGTCAGTCTGCCAGGATTCGCCAGTCAGCCAGACTCTTCCAGATCCGCCAGTTAGCCAGGATCTGCCAGAACCGCCAGCCAGCCAGGATCTGCCAGATCAAACTACCTGCCTGAGCTTCCTCAGTTCTGAGCTTCCTCTCAGTGCTGAGCTTCCTCTCAGTGCTGAGCTTCCTCTCAGTGCTGAGCTTCCCCTCAGTCCCGAGCTACCCCTCAGTCCCGAGCTACCCCTCAGTCCCGAGCTACCCCTCAGTCCCGAGCTGCCCCTCAGTCCCGAGCTGCCCCTCAGTCCCGAGCTGCCCCTCAGTCCCGAGCTGCCCCTCAGTCCAGTTGGGTTCTGGGTGAGGACTACTAGGCCATGGTCGACGGCGAGGGTGGATTATCCAAGGACGCGAGGAGGAGGGACTAAGACTTTGATAGAATGGAGTCCACGTCCCGCGCTGGAGCCGCCACCATGGACAGACGCCCACCCGGACCCTCCCCTATGGTTTTTGGTGTGTGTCCGGGAGTCCGCACCTTGGGGGGGGGTTCTGTCACGCCCTGGTCAAAGTATTTTGTGTTTGTCTTCATTTATTCGGTCAGGCCAGGGTGTGGCATGGGTTTTTGTATGTGGTGTGTTTTGTATTGGGATTGTAGCTTAGTGGGGTGTTCTAGATAAGTCTATGGCTGTCTGAAGTGGTTCTCAATCAGAGGCAGGTGTTTATCGTTGTCTCTGATTGGGAACCATATTTAGGCAGCCATATTCTGTGAGTGTGTCATGGGTGATTGTCCTTATTGTCCTTATGTCTGTCGTGTAGTTGTTTGCACCAGTATTAGGCTGTTTCGGTATTCGTTACGTTTATTGTTTTTGTAGTGTTTGTATTTGGATTCGTGTTGCTTCAGTTTATTAAACATGGATCGCAATCTACACGCCGCATTTTGGTCCGACTCTCCTTCACACCTAGAAAACCGTAACAGAAAGATGCTAATACCTGTGAAATCGTGGTTTGTCCAAATAACCAGTGACGAAAAACACAAGCACAGGAACTAATGCTGCTGATCTCACACATCCCGTTGTTTCATGACAGATATACCATACCCTTTATGTTTACATAGTCTGTCCAGGGGATATGAAGTATTCAGTAATTGGCTGGAAGAAATGGAGAAATGCACTTTGTTATGTAAAGTCATGGCTGAGTGGTCTATGCAGTGTGTGTGTGTGTGTGTGTGTGTGGTGTGTGTGTGTGTAGTGTAGTGTGCAGTCAGTGTATTGGACAGGACTCAGGCAGCTCCAGAACAGGACGTTTAGTCATGCTAACTTTGGCATAATACTGAAGCCGCATTAAAACCAACTTTTATAATTGGTCTCGTTAAAAAGGAGTGTGGGTCATTAAAATGTGCATCAGTAAAACATGGATTTAAAACAGGTCACAGCATGCTGCCACAGAGGCAAAATTCAAACACATGAAGCTTCTTTTTTATTGGCTTTTATTCATTATCTTCTACTGTACTGGTATTTTGTATCTCGTTGAACCTCTGGCTCTCACGTCAATGAACATCTGATTTGGGAACATTCCTGCAAGACTGCCTGGCTTACTGTGCACAATTTCCTTATGTCACGTTGATGATGGTCATTCAATTATCATATATACAGTACCAGTCAAATGTTTGGACATACCTACCCATCCCAAGGTTTTTCTTTATTTTTACTATTTGCTACATTGTAGAATAATAGTGAAGACATCAAAACTATGAAATAACACACACGGAATCACGTTTTAGCCAAAAAAGTGTTAAACAAAATATATTTGAGAATCTTCAAAGTAGCAACCCTTTGCCTTGATGTGCATACTCTAGGTAAGTCAGTTAAGAACATATTCTTATTTACAATGACGGCCAAACCCTAACTAGGCCAATTGTGCGCCGACCTATGGGACTCCCGATCACGACCAATTGTGATACAGCCTGGGTTCGAACCAGGGTCAGTAGTGACACCTCTGGCACTGTGATACAGTACCTTAGACCACTGCGCCACTCAGGTGCCCACAAAATCTCTGAAGACATGTACATTACATACAATGAGCCTATGTGACAATAAACATAAACAGTGTGTAGGTCTCCATACAGTATATTCATGTGTTTATCACTGGTTACAGCAGCTACTGCGCTGTGGTGTCTATTTGTGGGATGTTGTTGAGCTTCTTATGACCATGAATGCAAACTGCTATTTTTAAATCATAGTTGTGGAGGTCATTGTGAATGCAAACTGCTATTTTTAAATCATAGTTGTGGAGGTCATTGTGAATGCAAACTGCAATTTTCAAATCATTGTTGTGGAGCTTGTTGTGAATGCTAACTGCAATTTTCAAATCATTGTTGTGGAGCTTGTTGTGAATGCTAACTGCAGTTTTCAAATCATAGTTGTGGAGGTCATTGTGAATGCAAACTGCAATTTTCAAATCATTGTTGTGGAGCTTGTTGTGAATGCTAACTGCAATTTTCAAATCATTGTTGTGGAGCTTGTTGTGAATGCTAACTGCAATTTTCAAATCATTGTTGTGGAGCTTGTTGTGAATGCTAACTGCTATTTTCAAATCATAGTTGTGGAGGTCATTGTGAATGCAAACTGCTATTTTCAAATCATTGTTGTGGAGCTTGTTGTGAATGCAAACTGCTATTTTCAAATCATTGTTGTGGAGCTTGTTGTGAATGCTAACTGCAATTTTCAAATCATTGTTGTGGAGCTTGTTGTGAATGCTAACTGCAATTTTCAAATCATTGTTGTGGAGCTTGTTGTGAATGCTAACTGCTATTTTCAAATCATTGTTGTGGAGCTTGTTGTGAATGCTAACTGCTATTTTCAAATCATTGTTGTGGAGCTTGTTGTGAATGCTAACTGCTATTTTCAAATCATTGTTGTGGAGCTTGTTGTGAATGCTAACTGCTATTTTCAAATCATTGTTGTGGAGCTTGTTGTGAATGCTAACTGCTATTTTCAAATCTTTATTTGCAGTGTTGTCACAGTGACGCCTTGCTTTACTGTGATATTGTATCAGAGCTCACAATGTCATTGCGGCTCATGCTTCTCCTGGGAGCCATCTGTACTGACAGATCGACAACAATGTTTCTCTTCCTCTGTTCTTTAAATAACTTAACACGGTGATAAAACACAGTGATAAACAACAGTCTGTTCACTTCACATTGGCATCAGACACCGGCAGCAAACATTCAAAAACAAACGTGAAAACAAACGTGCCTTTGTTCACACAGTTCACACGAAACAGCATAAGGACTCAGCTCTTTTAAAAATGAAACTGAAATAAATATTATTATTATTATTATATGTTTTCTGCTTTAGCTTGACTGTAGGGCATGGTAGCTGATATCACGTTACCAAACTGCTTACATTTCTACTATAAATGAATAGCACCGCACCCCTTGCATGAAGAAACAGCTTCAAGTCCTGTTTTATATGCATTCCATATATTTGTATGTGAATTTCTGGTGATGTTGCTACTAGCCAAGCTGAAGATGGAAACTGTTGGAGGAGGGGAAGAGTCTGTGGACTGAATCTTTGGATTCTGGGGCATTCTGGGGCATGGAGATGAATAAATGTTAGCGTAATGAGGTAGGCTAGACTAGGATAACATATTTCAGACTAAAGTATGTCACTGAAAGATGCTGTGTGGTGCACCCTCGCCATTCCCTCCCACCTTAATCCTCACCCCACCACACTACAGATGGGCACCAGGGCCGTGTTCATTAGGGCTCATCATAGCAAAATGTGTCAAAAAGTTTTTAATGGAAAATAGAAAACAAGTGTTTCTCATTGGACAAGTTCAAGTAGTCCCTCCCTGTTTCAAAGCAATTCAAATGTTATTTGTCACATGCGACAAATACAACAGGTGTAGTAGACCTTACAGTGAAATGCTTACTTACAAGCCCATAACCAATGCAGTTTTATGAAAAATACCTAAAAAAAGAAATAAATAAAAGTAACAAATTATTAAAGAGCATCAGTAAAATAACAAAAGCGAGGCTCTATACAGGGGGTACCGGTACAGAGTCAATTAGCGGGGGCACCGGTTAGTCGAGATAATTGAGGTAATATATATATATGTACATGTAGGTAGAGTTGGTAAAGTGACTATGCATAGATAATAAACAGAGAGTAGCAGCGGTGTAAAAGAGAGGTGGGGTGGGGGGGGGTGCAAATAGTCTGGGTAGCCATTTGATTAGATGTTCAGGAGTCTTATGGCTTGGGGGTAGAAGCTGTTTAGAAGCCTCTTGGACCTAGACTTGGGGCTCCGGTACCGCTTGCCGTGCAGTAGCAGAGAGAACAGTCTATGACTAGGGTGGCTGGAGACTTTGACAATTTTTAGGGCCTTCCTCTGACACCGCCTGGTATAGAGGTCCTGGACGGCAGGAAGCTTAGCCCCGGTGATGTACTGGGTTTTACGTACTACCCACTTTAGTGCCTTGCGGTGGGAGGCCGAACAGTTGCCATATTGATGCAATCAGCTCTTGATGGTGCAGCTGTAGAACGTTTTGAGGATCTGAGGACCCATGCCAAATCTTTTCAGTCTCCTGAGGGGGAATAGGTTTTGTCGTGCCCTCTTCACGACTGTCTTGGGGTGCTTGGACCATGTTAGTTTGTTGGTGATATGGACACCAAGGAACTTGTAAGTTCTCAACCTGCTCCACTACTGCCCCGTCGATGAGAATGCGGGTGTGCTCAGTCCTCCTTTTCCTGTATACCACAATCATATCCTTAGTCTTGATCACGTTGAGGGAGAGGTTGTTGTCCTGGCACCACACGGCAAGGTCTCTGACCTCCTCCCCTATAGGCTCGTCCTGTTTAAAGGTCTTACTCACATTGGCTACAAAAAGCATTATCACACAGTCGTCCGGAACAGCTGATGCTCTCATGAAGCCAGTGACTGATGTGGTGTACTCCTCAATGCCATCAGAGGAATCCCGGAACATATTCCAGTCTGTGATAGCAAAACTGTCCTGTAGCTTAGCATCTGCTTCATCTGACCATTTGTTTTATTGACCGAGTCACTGGTGCTTCCTGCTTTAGTTTTTGCTTATAAGCAGGAATCAGGGGGATGGAGTTATGGTCAGATTTGCCAAATGGTGGGTGAGGGCGAGCTTTGTACACGTCTCTGTGTGTGGAGTAAAGGTGGTCTAGATTTATTTCCCTCTGGTTGCACATTTAACACGCTGGTAGAAATGGGGTATTTTATTTTGTTTTGTGCCTAATGAATACAACCCAGAACACACCGGAACGGATATTGGTGTCCAGGGGAACGTGATTAGAGCTATGTCTGTGTGATTGAATTAGAATAGAATAATTACTTGACTTGGTTAATCTTATCTAATTTGCAATAATCACATCAGTGCAGGTGTTGTGTTCCAGTGCATGCTAATTTATGCAAATGAGGGGGTTGATGATTAGAAGAGTGGCTGACAGCGACAGGACGACAACCAGACAAAGACAGAGGGGTTCCACTCAGAAAGACAACCTGAGAAACAATCTACTTCTTATTTCTCTAACTGGTAGTCATCTTCCAATGAACAGCGACTGGCTGGAGGAGAACAAAGTAAAAACCTTTGGTAACACATTACTTAGAAAATAGCCTTACACCCTTAGAAAAAAGGGTACTAAAAGGGTTCTGTGTATAGTAGACAGTTAATGGGCTACATCTATGTGCATTCATGGCACCTGCACAAAGCCCTTCCAGAGCTATTTACATTTTTATATCTGCAATACTTATTGAACACCTCAAGGTGCTTATTTGTATTACATGGGATTAGAGGGTGTTCTATCTATCAGTATGAGAAAGGCATGTCTTTCTGCCCTACAACACAGCTCAGTTGCCAAGTGACTAGAACTGATAAATAATAGAATGATAGATAATAAATTAAAAGGCTCTGTCATCATGAGGCAGACAGTTTGATTGACAGGTCGGACTGAGAGGCCCAGGCTCTGTTCTAATATCTCTACTAGTTTTAGAATGAAGAATGATCCACAAGAATGAACTAAACAATGTATTCGGAGTGCATTTGAATTACGACTAGGGGTTCCGTTAGCGGAACGTTTCGACAACATCCGGTGAAATTGCAGAGCGCGAAATTCAAAATAAATTATTGGAAATATTTAACTTTCATACAATTACAAGTGCAATACAGCAAAATGAAGCTGAACTTCTTGTTAATCCACTGTGTCAGATTTCAAAAAGGCTTTACCGTGAAAGCAAACCATGCTATTATCTGAGGACAGCATCCCATCAAACAAACACATGATAATCATATTTCAACCCACCAGGCACGACACAAAACTCAGAAATAACGATATAATTCATGCCTTACATTTGAAGATCTTCTTCTGTTGGCACTTTATGTCCCATAAACATCACAAATGGTCCTTTTGTTCAATTAATTCCGTCGTTATATACCCAAAATGTCAATTTATTTGGCGCGTTTGATTCAGAAAAACACTGGTTCCAACTCGCCCAACATGACTACACATTATCTAATAAATGACCTGTAATCTTTGTCCAAACATTTCAAACAACTTTCCTAATCCAACTTTAGGTATTTTTAAATGTAAATAATGGATCAAATTTAAGACGGGATACACTGCGTTCAATAGTGGATAAAATGAATGTGGAGCGAGCTTCAGGTCGCGCGCCCCAAACAAAACAGTACACTTGGCTATACACCCAGAAAGGAAAGGGCTACTTCTACATTTCTCAAAGGAAAAATATCAACCAATTTCTAAAGACTGTTGACATCTAGTGGAAATGATAGGAACTGCAAGCAAGTGCCTTAGAAATCTAGATCCACATAAAACTAACTACAGTGAACTAAAAAAAAAACATCCCTGGATGATTTGTCCTCGGGGTTTCGCCTGCCAAATAAGTTCTGTTATACTCACAGACATTATTTTAACAGTTTTAGAAACTTTTGAGTGTTTTCTATCCAAATCTACCAATATGCATATATATATATGCATATCCTAGAATCTGGGCCTGAGTAGCAGGTAGTTTACTTTGGGCACGATTTTCATCCAGACGTGAAAATACTGCCCCTTATCCCAAACAGGCTAAGCGATGTGCTGGTGTAGATATTGGAGCATTCTGGAACCTCAGTCATCTTACTACAACTTCAGCCTCAATATTATGGAGGGTTACACCAGGAGAGGGCATTGATATTGTAATGAAGGGTGTAGCTAGCAGGCAGGCAGGCAGCCTCATATAAATGACAGAGAAGTCTCTCTAAATGGATAGGTTTTGATTATAGGCCTGCTGCTCCATGCACAGACACTAAAAGCATCACTGCTCTCTGACACACAGTAACAGTGTGTGTATCTATCAGTCCCGAAGCAGCTCCAATATGTTGGTACATGTATGTCGTTTACGACTCCAGAGGGTAGGAATGATGTGGATGTGCATGCTGATCCTAGCACGCTCTTGGGTCTAATATTACCCAAGCACAGCAGGGATAACCTGCCATAAACAACATAGCTATGTGAATGATAGAATGATTCTATAAGGTTCCGTTTTAGGACCATTATTGTTTTCACTATATATTTTACCTCTTGGGGATGTTATTCGAAAACATAATGTTAACTTTCACTGCTATGCGGATGACACACAGCTGTACATTTCAATGAAACATGATTTCAAGGTTTTACTGCTAACCTACAAAGCATTACATGGGCTTGCTCCTACCTATCTCTCTGATTTGGTCCTGCCGTACATACCTACATGTACGCTACGGTCACAATACACAGGCCTCCTAATTGTCCCTAGAATTTCTAAGCAAACAGCTGGAGGCAGGGCTTTCTCCTACAGAGCTCCATTTTTATGGAACGGTCTGCCTACCCATGTCAGAGACGCAAACTCGGTCTCAACCTTTAAGTCTTTACTGAAGACTCATCTCTTCAGTGGGTCATATGATTGAGTGTAGTCTGGCCCAGGAGTGGGAAGGTGAACGGAAAGGCTCTGGAGCAACGAACCGCCCTTGCTGTCTCTGCCTGGCCGGTTCCCCTCTTTCCACTGGGATTTTCTGCCTCTAACGCTATTACAGGGGCTGAGTCACTGGCTTACTGGGGCTCTCTCATGCCGTCCCTGGAAGGGGTGCGTCACCTGAGTGGGTTGATTCACTGTTGTGGTCATCCTGTCTGGGTTGGCGCCCCCCCTTGGGTTGTGCCATGGCGGAGATCTTTGTGGGCTATACTAAGCCTTGTCTCAGGATGGTAAGTTGGTGGTTGAAGATATCCCTCTCGTGGTGTGGGGGCTGTGCTTTGGCAAAGTGGGTGGGGTTATATCCTTCCTGTTTGGCCCTGTCCAAAGGGTGTCCTCGGATGGGGCCACAGTGTCTCCTGACCCCTCCTGTCTCAGCCTCCAGTATTTATGCTGCAGTAGTTTATGTGTCGGGGGCTAGGGTCAGTTTGTTATATCTGGAGTACTTCTCCTGTCCTATTCGGTGTCCTGTGTGAATCTAAGTGTGCGTTCTCTAATTCTCTCCTTCTCTCTTTCTCTCTTTCTCTCTCTCGGAGGACCTGAGCCATAGGACCATGCCCCAGGACTACCTGACATGATGACTCCTTGCTGTCCCCAGTCCACCTGGCCGTGCTGCTGCTCCAGTTTCAACTGTTCTGCCTTATTATTCGACCATGCTGGTAATTTATGAACATTTGAACATCTTGGCCATGTTCTGTTATAATCTCCACCCGGCACAGCCAGAAGAGGACTGGCCACCCCACATAGCCTGGTTCCTCTCTAGGTTTCTTCCTAGGTTTTGGTATTTCTAGGGAGTTTTTCCTAGCCACCGTGCTTCTACACCTGCATTGCTTGCTGTTTGGGGTTTTAGGCTGGGTTTCTGTACAGCACTTTGAGATATCAGCTGATGTACGAAGGGCTATATAAATACATTTGATTCGATTTGATTTGATATAAACTTTTATGCAAAAGTGTAAAGGCATTTCTTTTAAAATCTTTTTAAACTCTTTTCTCCAGAAGGATTCAGTAGCTTAGATGCTTGCTCTGTGCTCATCTCCAAAAAAACAAGGTTGGCTAACCTTGTAAATCAGAACCCTCGGTCAAACATAGTTCAACATCAAACCAGTGTTACAGCTGTTGTCAGGCATGCCAACAGCATGGAGATGAACTGGAACAACACACCACTGAGAAAAACAAGATTGAAGGTAGAAAACATTCGCCATGGATACAGTTACTGTTAGAAGTTATTAGAATCATCGACAGCGAGAATGAATGGTGTTAGTCAAGGAACAATTGAGGCCTGAACAAATATACTTGACTCTAAAGAATAATGTCAGCTAAAGCTAATCTTTCTTTGCTTTCAGGTCGATAGGGTAGGGGTGGGATTTTTCTGGTCGCCGGGAGGAGGGCGGGGCAGTGGTGGGTGACTGACAAACAACCCTAGTTGCTAGGGGGGTAGGAAGGGGTGGGAAATGGTTTACGGGAGTGGGGGGTGGGGGCAGTGATGTAAAGTATTTAAGTAAAAATACTTGAAAGTATTTGTACTTTACTTTACTATTTATTGTGGCAGCCGGCAGGGAGAGGTGAGGGAGTGGCAATTGAGGAGAGATATCTTACAGGTAGCTGGCTCCACCCCCAAACCTTATATGGACTTCCTGACCCAACAAGGAAAGGCTGTGGGTCGTTAAGCCAGGGGATGCTTGGGGATAATGGAGCCTGCTTGGGGATAAAGGAGCTTGCTTCCCGATGAGAGTCGGGAAGCAAGTTCAGGGAGTTCAGGGAGTGAATACATTTAATAAATAAACAAAACACGAACAGCGCACAAACATTAAACAGAGCACTAACATTAAACAGATACAGGAACAATGACGACTGGGGAAGAAACCAAAGGGAATGACATATAGGTAATCAAGGAGGAGATGGAGTCCAGGTGAGGGTCATTATGCGCTGGTGACAGGTGTGTGCCCTAACGAGCAGCCTGGTGACCTAGAGGCCGGAGAGGGAGCACATGTGACAGTACCCCCCAAACGTGCGACCCTAGCCGCAGGACGACGATCCCGGGGCTCAGGAGTGGACTGGTCACCTCAGCTGAGGCGCGGGAGCATGACGACCTAGAGTGCCGGAGAGAGAGCATACGTGACAGTACCCCCTCCCCGGCGCACTCGGCTCCAGCCACAGGACACCAACCACAGGGATGATCGGACCGTTAAGCCTCTGCTGAGGCGCAGAAACCTGACGAACCGGCTGAGGAGTGAAAGCCTGATGAGCCGGCTGAGACCTCCCCGGTTGCCTTGATTGAGGCACAGGAACCTGTTCATCCACCTTAGGCATGGGAGCTTATTGAACCGGCTGAGGCATGGGAGCCTACAAACCGGCTGAGGCCTCCCAGGTAGCTACGGCTCCAACACCCGGACCCAACATCACCTCCAACACAAAAAAACACTCCCTGATGCTTCCCTTTGTTGAGTTGTCATTCTGTAAGGATGTACGCTGAGAGTCGGAAGCAAGTTCAGGGAGTGAATACATTTCATTAATTAACAAAACACGAACAGCGCATGAAACAGATACAGGAACAATGACGACTGGGGAAGAAACCAAAGGGAATGACATATATAGGGCAGGTAATCAAGGAGGTGATGGAGTCCAGGTGAGTGTCATTATATGCGTAACACTGGTGACAGGTGTGCGCCCTAATGAGCAGCCTGGTGACTCAGAGGCAGGAGAGGGAGGACATGTGACAACTTAAGTATGTTTTAGCAATTACATTTACTTGAGTATGTTTAAAATCAAATACTTTTACTCATGTAGTATTCTGCTGGGTGACTTTCACTTTTACTAATTTTCTAAGATATCTTTACTTATACCCAAGTATGATAATTAGGCACTTTTTCCACAACTGGAGGGTTGGATGGAGACATGGTGGCTGGGTGGGGCTGGGGGAACAGGATGGGAGGAAGGATGGAGACATGGTGGCTGGGTGGGGTTGGGAGAACAAGATAGGAGGAAGGACAGAGACATGGTGGCTGGGTGGGGTTGGGAGAACGGGATGAGGGGTTGAGGGTTGAGACATGGTGGCTGGGTGGGGTTGGGAGACCGAGATGAAGGGTTGGGGGTTGAGACATGGTGGCTGGGTGGGTGGGGTTGGGAGAACAAGATGGGAGGAAGGATGGAGACATGGTGGCTGGGTGGGGTTGGAAGAATGGGATGAGGGGTTGGGGGTTGAGACATCGTGGCTGGGTGGGGTTGGGAGAACGGGATGAGCGGTTGAGACGTGGTGGCTGGGTGGGGTATGTGGAACGGGATGAGAGGTTGGGTGGTGGAAACATGGTGGCTGGGTGGGGTAGGTGGAATGGGATGGGAGGTTGGGGGTGGAGACATGGTGGCTGGGTGGGGTTGGAAGAATGGGATGAGGGGTTGGGGGTTGAGACGTGGTGGCTGGGTGGGGTATGTGGAACGGGATGAGAGGTTGGGTGGTGGAAACATGGTGGCTGGGTGGGGTAGGTGGAATGGGATGGGAGGTTGGGGGTGGAGACATGGTGGCTGGGTGGGGTAGGTGGAATGGGATGGGAGGTTGGGGGTGGAGACATGGTGGCTGGGTGGGGTAGGTGGAATGGGATGGGAGGTTGGGGGTGGAGACATGGTGGCTGGGTGGGGTTGGGAGAACGGGATGAGGATTGGGGGTTGAGACATCGTGGCTGGGTGGGGTTGGGAGAACGGGATGAGGGGTTGGGGGTTGAGACGTGGTGGCTGGGTGGGGTATGTGGAACGGGATGAGAGGTTGGGTGGTGGAAACATGGTGGCTGGGTGGGGTAGGTGGAATGGGATGGGAGGTTGGGGGTGGAGACATGGTGGCTGGGTGGGGTATGTGGAACGGGATGGGAGGTTGGGGGTGGAGACATGGTGGCTGGGTGGGGTATGTGGAACGGGATGAGAGGTTGGGTGGTGGAAACATGGTGGCTGGGTGGGGTAGGTGGAATGGGATGGGAGGTTGGGGGTGGAGACATGGTGGCTGGGTGGGGTATGTGGAACGGGATGGGAGGTTGGGGGTGGAGACATGGTGGCTGGGTGGGGTATGTGGAACGGGATGAGAGGTTGGGTGGTGGAAACATGGTGGCTGGGTGGGGTATGTGGAACGGGATGGGAGGTTGGGGGTGGAGACATGGTGGCTGGGTGGGGTATGTGGAACGGGATGAGAGGTTGGGTGGTGGAAACATGGTGGCTGGGTGGGGTATGTGGAACGGGATGGGAGGTTGGGGGTGGAGACATGGTGGCTGGGTGGGGTATGTGGAACGGGATGAGAGGTTGGGTGGTGGAAACATGGTGGCTGGGTGGGGTAGGTGGAATGGGATGGGAGGTTGGGGGTGGAGACATGGTGGCTGGGTGGGGTAGGTGGAATGGGATGGGAGGTTGGGGGTGGAGACATGGTGGCTGGGTGGGGTAGGTGGAATGGGATGGGAGGTTGGGGGTGGAGACATGGTGGCTGGGTGGGGTAGGTGGAATGGGATGGGAGGTTGGGGGTGGAGACATGGTGGCTGGGTGGGGTAGGTGGAATGGGATGGGAGGTTGGGGGTGGAGACATGGTGGCTGGGTGGGGTAGGTGGAATGGGATGGGAGGTTGGGGGTGGAGACATGGTGGCTGGGTGGGGTAGGTGGAATGGGATGGGAGGTTGGGGGTGGAGACATGGTGGCTGGGTGGGGTAGGTGGAATGGGATGGGAGGTTGGGGGTGGAGACATGGTGGCTGGGTGGGGTAGGTGGAATGGGATGGGAGGTTGGGGGTGGAGACATGGTGGCTGGGTGGGGTAGGTGGAATGGGATGGGAGGTTGGGGGTGGAGACATGGTGGCTGGGTGGGGTAGGTGGAACGGGATGGGAGGTTGGGGGTGGAGACATGGTGGCTGGGTGGGGTATGTGGAACGGGATGAGAGGTTGGGTGGTGGAAACATGGTGGCTGGGTGGGGTTGGGAGAACGGGATGAGGGGTTGGGGGTTGAGACGTGGTGGCTGGGTGGGGTATGTGGAATGGGATGAGAGGTTGGGTGGTGGAAACATGGTGGCTGGGTGGGGTAGGTGGAATGGGATGGGAGGTTGGGGGTGGAGACATGGTGGCTGGGTGGGGTTGGGAGAACGGGATGAGGGGTTGGGGGTTGAGACGTGGTGGCTGGGTGGGGTAGGTGGAATGGGATGGGAGGTTGGGGGTGGAGACATGGTGGCTGGGTGGGGTAGGGGGAATGGGATGGGAGGTTGGGGGTGGAGACATGGTGGCTGGGTGGGGTAGGGGGAATGGGATGGGAGGTTGGGGGTGGAGACATGGTGGCTGGGTGGGGTAGGTGGAATGGGATGGGAGGTTGGGGTTGGAGACATGGTGGCTGGGTGGGGTAGGTGGAATGGGATGGGAGGTTGGGGGTGGAGACATGGTGGCTGGGTGGGGTAGGTGGAATGGGATGGGAGGTTGGGGGTGGAGACATGGTGGCTGGGTGGGGTAGGTGGAATGGGATGGGAGGTTGGGGGTGGAGACATGGTGGCTGGGTGGGGTTGGGAGAACGGGATGAGGGGTTGGGGGTTGAGACATCGTGGCTGGGTGGGGTTGGGAGAACGGGATGAGGGGTTGGGGGTTGAGACATCGTGGCTGGGTGGGGTTGGGAGAACGGGATGAGGGGTTGGGGGTTGAGACGTGGTGGCTGGGTGGGGTATGTGGAACGGGATGAGAGGTTGGGTGGTGGAAACATGGTGGCTGGGTGGGGTAGGTGGAATGGGATGGGAGGTTGGGGGTGGAGACATGGTGGCTGGGTGGGGTATGTGGAACGGGATGGGAGGTTGGGGGTGGAGACATGGTGGCTGGGTGGGGTATGTGGAACGGGATGAGAGGTTGGGTGGTGGAAACATGGTGGCTGGGTGGGGTAGGTGGAATGGGATGGGAGGTTGGGGGTGGAGACATGGTGGCTGGGTGGGGTATGTGGAACGGGATGGGAGGTTGGGGGTGGAGACATGGTGGCTGGGTGGGGTATGTGGAACGGGATGAGAGGTTGGGTGGTGGAAACATGGTGGCTGGGTGGGGTATGTGGAACGGGATGGGAGGTTGGGGGTGGAGACATGGTGGCTGGGTGGGGTATGTGGAACGGGATGAGAGGTTGGGTGGTGGAAACATGGTGGCTGGGTGGGGTATGTGGAACGGGATGGGAGGTTGGGGGTGGAGACATGGTGGCTGGGTGGGGTATGTGGAACGGGATGAGAGGTTGGGTGGTGGAAACATGGTGGCTGGGTGGGGTAGGTGGAATGGGATGGGAGGTTGGGGGTGGAGACATGGTGGCTGGGTGGGGTAGGTGGAATGGGATGGGAGGTTGGGGGTGGAGACATGGTGGCTGGGTGGGGTAGGTGGAATGGGATGGGAGGTTGGGGGTGGAGACATGGTGGCTGGGTGGGGTAGGTGGAATGGGATGGGAGGTTGGGGGTGGAGACATGGTGGCTGGGTGGGGTAGGTGGAATGGGATGGGAGGTTGGGGGTGGAGACATGGTGGCTGGGTGGGGTAGGTGGAATGGGATGGGAGGTTGGGGGTGGAGACATGGTGGCTGGGTGGGGTAGGTGGAATGGGATGGGAGGTTGGGGGTGGAGACATGGTGGCTGGGTGGGGTAGGTGGAATGGGATGGGAGGTTGGGGGTGGAGACATGGTGGCTGGGTGGGGTAGGTGGAATGGGATGGGAGGTTGGGGGTGGAGACATGGTGGCTGGGTGGGGTAGGTGGAATGGGATGGGAGGTTGGGGGTGGAGACATGGTGGCTGGGTGGGGTAGGTGGAACGGGATGGGAGGTTGGGGGTGGAGACATGGTGGCTGGGTGGGGTATGTGGAACGGGATGAGAGGTTGGGTGGTGGAAACATGGTGGCTGGGTGGGGTTGGGAGAACGGGATGAGGGGTTGGGGGTTGAGACGTGGTGGCTGGGTGGGGTATGTGGAATGGGATGAGAGGTTGGGTGGTGGAAACATGGTGGCTGGGTGGGGTAGGTGGAATGGGATGGGAGGTTGGGGGTGGAGACATGGTGGCTGGGTGGGGTTGGGAGAACGGGATGAGGGGTTGGGGGTTGAGACGTGGTGGCTGGGTGGGGTATGTGGAACGGGATGAGAGGTTGGGTGGTGGAAACATGGTGGCTGGGTGGGGTAGGTGGAATGGGATGGGAGGTTGGGGGTGGAGACATGGTGGCTGGGTGGGGTAGGTGGAATGGGATGGGAGGTTGGGGGTGGAGACATGGTGGCTGGGTGGGGTAGGTGGAATGGGATGGGAGGTTGGGGGTGGAGACATGGTGGCTGGGTGGGGTTGGGAGAACGGGATGAGGGGTTGGGGGTTGAGACATCGTGGCTGGGTGGGGTTGGGAGAACGGGATGAGGGGTTGGGGGTTGAGACGTGGTGGCTGGGTGGGGTATGTGGAACGGGATGAGAGGTTGGGTGGTGGAAACATGGTGGCTGGGTGGGGTAGGTGGAATGGGATGGGAGGTTGGGGGTGGAGACATGGTGGCTGGGTGGGGTATGTGGAACGGGATGAGAGGTTGGGTGGTGGAAACATGGTGGCTGGGTGGGGTATGTGGAACGGGATGGGAGGTTGGGGGTGGAGACATGGTGGCTGGGTGGGGTATGTGGAATGGGATGAGAGGTTGGGTGGTGGAAACATGGTGGCTGGGTGGGGTATGTGGAACGGGATGGGAGTTTGGGGGTGGAGACATGGTGGCTGGGTGGGGTATGTGGAACGGGATGAGAGGTTGGGTGGTGGAAACATGGTGGCTGGGTGGGGTTGGGAGAACGGGATGAGGGGTTGGGGGTTGAGACGTGGTGGCTGGGTGGGGTATGTGGAACGGGATGAGAGGTTGGGTGGTGGAAACATGGTGGCTGGGTGGGGTAGGTGGAATGGGATGGGAGGTTGGGGGTGGAGACATGGTGGCTGGGTGGGGTTGGGAGAACGGGATGAGGGGTTGGGGGTTGAGACATCGTGGCTGGGTGGGGTTGGGAGAACGGGATGAGGGGTTGGGGGTTGAGACGTGGTGGCTGGGTGGGGTATGTGGAACGGGATGAGAGGTTGGGTGGTGGAAACATGGTGGCTGGGTGGGGTAGGTGGAATGGGATGGGAGGTTGGGGGTGGAGACATGGTGGGTGGGTGGGGTATGTGGAACGGGATGGGAGGTTGGGGGTGGAGACATGGTGGCTGGGTGGGGTATGTGGAATGGGATGGGAGGTTGGGGGTGGAGACATGGTGGCTGGGTGGGGTATGTGGAACGGGATGGGAGGTTGGGGGTGGAGACATGGTGGCTGGGTGGGGTATGTGGAACGGGATGAGAGGTTGGGTGGTGGAAACATGGTGGCTGGGTGGGGTATGTGGAACGGGATGGGAGGTTGGGGGTGGAGACATGGTGGCTGGGTGGGGTATGTGGAACGGGATGAGAGGTTGGGTGGTGGAAACATGGTGGCTGGGTGGGGTATGTGGAACGGGATGGGAGGTGGGGGTGGAGACATGGTGGCTGGGTGGGGTATGTGGAACGGGATGAGAGGTTGGGTGGTGGAAACATGGTGGCTGGGTGGGGTAGGTGGAATGGGATGGGAGGTTGGGGGTGGAGACATGGTGGCTGGGTGGGGTATGTGGAAAGGGATGAGAGGTTGGGTGGTGGAAACATGGTGGCTGGGTGGGGTAGGTGGAATGGGATGGGAGGTTGGGGGTGGAGACATGGTGGCTGGGTGGGGTAGGTGGAATGGGATGGGAGGTTGGGGGTGGAGACATGGTGGCTGGGTGGGGTAGGTGGAATGGGATGGGAGGTTGGGGGTGGAGACATGGTGGCTGGGTGGGGTAGGTGGAATGGGATGGGAGGTTGGGGGTGGAGACATGGTGGCTGGGTGGGGTAGGTGGAATGGGATGGGAGGTTGGGGGTGGAGACATGGTGGCTGGGTGGGGTAGGTGGAATGGGATGGGAGGTTGGGGGTGGAGACATGGTGGCTGGGTGGGGTAGGTGGAATGGGATGGGAGGTTGGGGGTGGAGACATGGTGGCTGGGTGGGGTAGGTGGAATGGGATGGGAGGTTGGGGGTGGAGACATGGTGGCTGGGTGGGGTAGGTGGAATGGGATGGGAGGTTGGGGGTGGAGACATGGTGGCTGGGTGGGGTAGGTGGAATGGGATGGGAGGTTGGGGGTGGAGACATGGTGGCTGGGTGGGGTAGGTGGAACGGGATGGGAGGTTGGGGGTGGAGACATGGTGGCTGGGTGGGGTAGGTGGAACGGGATGGGAGGTTGGGGGTGGAGACATGGTGGCTGGGTGGGGTAGGTGGAACGGGATGAGAGGTTGGGTGGTGGAGACATGGTGGCTGGGTGGGGTAGGTGGAATGGGATGGGAGGTTGGGGGTGGAGACATGGTGGCTGGGTGGGGTAGGTGGAATGGGATGGGAGGTTGGGGGTGGAGACATGGTGGCTGGGTGGGGTAGGTGGAATGGGATGGGGAGGTTGGGGGTGGAGACATGGTGGCTGGGTGGGGTAGGTGGAATGGGATGGGAGGTTGGGGGTGGAGACATGGTGGCTGGGTGGGGTAGGTGGAATGGGATGGGAGGTTGGGGGTGGAGACATGGTGGCTGGGTGGGGTTGGGAGAACGGGATGAGGGGTTGGGGGTTGAGACATCGTGGCTGGGTGGGGTTGGGAGAACGGGATGAGGGGTTGGGGGTTGAGACGTGGTGGCTGGGTGGGGTATGTGGAACGGGATGAGAGGTTGGGTGGTGGAAACATGGTGGCTGGGTGGGGTAGGTGGAATGGGATGGGAGGTTGGGGGTGGAGACATGGTGGCTGGGTGGGGTATGTGGAACGGGATGGGAGGTTGGGGGTGGAGACATGGTGGCTGGGTGGGGTATGTGGAACGGGATGAGAGGTTGGGTGGTGGAAACATGGTGGCTGGGTGGGGTAGGTGGAATGGGATGGGAGGTTGGGGGTGGAGACATGGTGGCTGGGTGGGGTATGTGGAACGGGATGGGAGGTTGGGGGTGGAGACATGGTGGCTGGGTGGGGTATGTGGAACGGGATGAGAGGTTGGGTGGTGGAAACATGGTGGCTGGGTGGGGTATGTGGAACGGGATGGGAGGTTGGGGGTGGAGACATGGTGGCTGGGTGGGGTATGTGGAACGGGATGAGAGGTTGGGTGGTGGAAACATGGTGGCTGGGTGGGGTATGTGGAACGGGATGGGAGGTTGGGGGTGGAGACATGGTGGCTGGGTGGGGTATGTGGAACGGGATGAGAGGTTGGGTGGTGGAAACATGGTGGCTGGGTGGGGTAGGTGGAATGGGATGGGAGGTTGGGGGTGGAGACATGGTGGCTGGGTGGGGTATGTGGAAAGGGATGAGAGGTTGGGTGGTGGAAACATGGTGGCTGGGTGGGGTAGGTGGAATGGGATGGGAGGTTGGGGGTGGAGACATGGTGGCTGGGTGGGGTAGGTGGAATGGGATGGGAGGTTGGGGGTGGAGACATGGTGGCTGGGTGGGGTAGGTGGAATGGGATGGGAGGTTGGGGGTGGAGACATGGTGGCTGGGTGGGGTAGGTGGAATGGGATGGGAGGTTGGGGGTGGAGACATGGTGGCTGGGTGGGGTAGGTGGAATGGGATGGGAGGTTGGGGGTGGAGACATGGTGGCTGGGTGGGGTAGGTGGAATGGGATGGGAGGTTGGGGGTGGAGACATGGTGGCTGGGTGGGGTAGGTGGAATGGGATGGGAGGTTGGGGGTGGAGACATGGTGGCTGGGTGGGGTAGGTGGAATGGGATGGGAGGTTGGGGGTGGAGACATGGTGGCTGGGTGGGGTAGGTGGAATGGGATGGGAGGTTGGGGGTGGAGACATGGTGGCTGGGTGGGGTAGGTGGAATGGGATGGGAGGTTGGGGTGGAGACATGGTGGCTGGGTGGGGTAGGTGGAACGGGATGGGAGGTTGGGGGTGGAGACATGGTGGCTGGGTGGGGTAGGTGGAACGGGATGGGAGGTTGGGGGTGGAGACATGGTGGCTGGGTGGGGTAGGTGGAACGGGATGAGAGGTTGGGTGGTGGAGACATGGTGGCTGGGTGGGGTAGGTGGAATGGGATGGGAGGTTGGGGGTGGAGACATGGTGGCTGGGTGGGGTAGGTGGAATGGGATGGGAGGTTGGGGGTGGAGACATGGTGGCTGGGTGGGGTAGGTGGAATGGGATGGGAGGTTGGGGGTGGAGACATGGTGGCTGGGTGGGGTAGGTGGAACGGGATGAGAGGTTGGGGGTGGAGACATGGTGGCTGGGTGGGGTAGGTGGAATGGGATGGGAGGTTGGGGGTGGAGACATGGTGGCTGGGTGGGGTAGGTGGAATGGGATGGGAGGTTGGGGGTGGAGACATGGTGGCTGGGTGGGGTAGGTGGAATGGGATGGGAGGTTGGGGGTGGAGACATGGTGGCTGGGTGGGGTAGGTGGAATGGGATGGGAGGTTGGGGGTGGAGACATGGTGGCTGGGTGGGGTAGGTGGAATGGGATGGGAGGTTGGGGGTGGAGACATGGTGGCTGGGTGGGGTAGGTGGAATGGGATGGGAGGTTGGGGGTGGAGACATGGTGGCTGGGTGGGGTTGGGGGAACGGGTTTCCGGTTTATATTCAACTATGTTTGTATTTCTTACTGATTGATTTGTCTTTCATTTGAGTGGCAGCCTACAGGTACGTTCCAAAAATAACTAAACAAATAAACATTTGCCCCCCAAGAAAAAGTGGAAGTCAAATTTATTATTTGGGGGTTGAATGAATGAAAAATAAAAACACTCATATCTTGATTAGGATAAGTATTCACCCCCCTGAGTCAATACATGTTATAAACACATTTGGCAGCAATTACAGCTGTGAGTATTTTGGGGTAAGTCTCTAAGAGCTTTGCACACCTGGATTGTGCAATATTTTCCCATGATCATTTTCTAAATTCTTCAAACTCTATAAGGTTGGTTGTTGATCATTGCTAGACAGCCATTTTCAGAGTCTCGCCATATATTTTCAAGCAGATTTAAGTCAAAACTGTTACAAGGCCACTCAGGAACATTCAATGTCTTCTTGCTAAGCAACTCCGGTGTAGATTTGGCCTTGTGTTTTAGGTTATTGTCCTACTGAAGGGTGAATTTGTCTCCCAGTGTCCATTGGAAATCAGACTGAACCAGGTTTTTCCTGTAAGATTTTGCCTGTTCTTAGCTCCATTCTGTTTCTTTCTATCCTGAAAATCTCCCCAGTTCTTGCAGATGACAAGCATACCCTATAACATGATGCAGCCATCACCATGCTTGAAAATACAAAAAGTGGTACTCAGTGATGTGTTGTGTTGGATTTGCCCCAAACATAACACTTTGTATTCTGGACAAAAAGTTCATTCCTTTGTCTTGTTTTTTGTAGTTTTACTGTAGTGCCTTGTTGCAAACAGAATGCATGTTTTGGAATATTTTTAGTCAATACCGGTTTGCTTTATTTCACTGTCATTTAGGTTAGTATTGGGGATTTACTACAATGTTGTTGATCCATAATCAGTTTTATTCTATCATAGCATCAAACTCCATTACTGTTTTACAATTTTAATAAAATAACAAAAACAATAAAGAGAGAGAGAGAGAGCCAGAGAGAGAAACAGGAATAGAGAGACAGGGATAGAGAGAGGGAGGGGGGGAGAGATGAATAGGTGGGATAGAAAGACAGAGAGATGGATAGAAAGACATAAAGAGATGGATAGAAAGAGCAACAGCAAGCTAGCTAAATAGGACAAATTAGTTAGCAAGTGCAAGGTAACAAGCTACAGTGCCTTGCGAAAGTATTCGGCCCCCTTGAACCTTGCGACCTTTTGCCACATTTCAGGCTTCAAACATAAAGATATAAAACTGTATTTTTTTGTGAAGAATCAACAACAAGTGGGACACAATCATGAAGTGGAACGACATTTATTGGATATTTCAAACTTTTTTAACAAATCAAAAACTGAAAAATTGGGCGTGCAAAATTATTCAGCCCCCTTAAGTTAATACTTTGTAGCGCCACCTTTTGCTGCGATTACAGCTGTAAGTCGCTTGGGGTATGTCTCTATCAGTTTTGCACATCGAGAGACTGAACTTTTTCCCATTCCTCCTTGCAAAACAGCTCGAGCTCAGTGAGGTTGGATGGAGAGCATTTGTGAACAGCAGTTTTCAGTTCTTTCCACAGATTCTCGATTGGATTCAGGTCTGGACTTTGACTTGGCCATTCTAACACCTGGATATGTTTATTTTTGAACCATTCCATTGTAGATTTTGCTTTATGTTTTGGATCATTGTCTTGTTGGAAGACAAATCTCCGTCCCAGTCTCAGGTCTTTTGCAGACTCCATCAGGTTTTCTTCCAGAATGGTCCTGTATTTGGCTCCATCCATCTTCCCATCAATTTTAACCATCTTCCATGATGCTGCCACCACCATGTTTGACAGTGGGGATGGTGTGTTCAGGATGATGAGCTGTGTTGCTTTTACGCCAAACATAACGTTTTGCATTGTTGCCAAAAAGTTCAATTTTGGTTTCATCTGACCAGAGCACCTTCTTCCACATGTTTGGTGTGTCTCCCAGGTGGCTTGTGGCAAACTTTAAACAACACTTTTTATGGATATCTTTAAGAAATGGCTTTCTTCTTGCCACTCTTCCATAAAGGCCAGATTTGTGCAATATACGACTGATTGTTGTCCTATGGACAGAGTGTTCCACCTCAGCTGTAGATCTCTGCAGTTCATCCAGAGTGATCATGGGCCTCTTGGCTGCATCTCTGATCAGTCTTCTCCTTGTATGAGCTGAAAGTTTAGAGGGACGGCCAGATAGATTTGCAGTGGTCTGATACTCCTTCCATTTCAATATTATCGCTTGCACAGTGCTCCTTGGGATGTTTAAAGCTTGGGAAATCTTTTTTTATCCAAATCCGTCTTTAAACTTCTTCACAACAGTATCTCGGACCTGCCTGGTGTGTTCCTTGTTCTTCATGATGCTCTCTGCGCTTTTAACGGACCTCTGAGACTATCACAGTGCAGGTGCATTTATACGGAGACTTGATTACACACAGGTGGATTGTATTTATCATCATTAGTCATTTAGGTCAACATTGGATCATTCAGAGATCCTCACTGAACTTCTGGAGAGAGTTTGCTGCACTGAAAGTAAAGGGGCTGAATAATTTTTCACGCCCAATTTTTCAGTTTTTGATTTGTTAAAAAAGTTTGAAATATCCAATAAATGTCGTTCCACTTCATGATTGTGTCCCACTTGTTGTTGATTCTTCACAAAAAAATACAGTTTTATATCTTTATGTTTGAAGCCTGAAATGTGGCAAAAGGTCGCAAAGTTCAAGGGGACCGAATACTTTCGCAAGGCACTGTAAATTGCCATACATGTTTAATGCTTTTTGATCTGTCCCCAAATTAATGTCATTAGTTCAGAGTTTGTTTTGATATTTTACCCTGCGTGTCGTGATTGCGTTTGGTGTAGGGGCATGATGGCACACGCGCGTAGCCGGTTTGGGTTCCGTGTAAGAATCCTCTCTTGTTCAGGGTGTGTGATAATAAGCAATAGGGGGTGTGGTATGTGGCCAATATACCATGGCTAAGGACTGTTCTTAAGCACGACACAACGCGGAGTGCCTGGTTACAGCCCTTAGCCGTGAGGTGCCTTATTGCTATTATAAACTGGTTACCAAGGTAATTAGAGCAGTAAATACATGTTTTGTCATACCCGTTGTATACGGTCTGATATACCACAGCTGTCAGCCAATCAGCATTCAAGGCTCGAACCACCCAGTTTATAATAGTGCATAGTACATGTTTAGGGCATAGGCTATATCCAAGTCAAACAGACAGTGATGCTGGCGTTCCAACATTTTCAGTCTCCTTTCACTATTTTTCTTTCATCCTATGCAGGTCTGACGATAAATCAGGGCTTGGCCGACAGCCCCCTGAAGGCATTGCACAGGATACCGCCCATCCATGTGAGAGAAAGATGGGGATGTTGGGAGAGTATTTATATGTCCTAAATGGCACACTATTCCCTTAATAGTGCACTATTTTTGACCAGAGCACTATTCCCTATGTGGTGCACTACATAGGGAATAGGGTGCCATTTGGGACACAGTTATCATTGTGTTCTTTTATGGTTCTGTACTCTGACTAACTCTGAGTGTGTGTAGCCCTGGGGCCCTGCATGGGTTATTACTATTCCTCCCCAGCCCTATTCTACCCTATCATGGGCTGGGCCTGCGTGGGACGCTCTGTGATGGCACCTTCTATAGGAATGACAAGACAGAGAATGACCCCCGGCCAATATTCACAGAGCTGTTATTGTCTTTACAGGATAATAATGCTTACTATTTTCACTTTGACTGGGGCAAGCTGAAGCTACCATCTTAAGATATCTAAGCTAGACATCTGACTTGAGGCGAAATAACCTTTCTAATCTTACCAGACACTTTGATTAGTGTATATGAAGGAAGGAAATAATCTCTCCGGTGCGCCATTCATAATGTAATGTCATAAGCATGTCATAATGCATAAAGCCTTCCCTGGTCTATTGTGAGATTATCAGTGGTGTGCTGAGATACTGTCACTCACATGGACACACATTCATATACACATTCACTTATAAATGTATATATTATTTGTATAAATATGTTTATAGAAATCACTGGTGACTCACGGTCTGGTGGCTGCGGTCACAGTAGCGAAGCCCGAAGAAGTCTGTCTCTGCCAGCTTCACATGGTCCAACACAAAGTCCAGCACCACCGAACCCTTAGTAGACTTCTGTGGAACACAAAGTGTTTTGGAACTCAGTGTCTGAGTCACAGGCAAACGTGTTCCCAGGCAAAGACATCAAGTTGATGTGAGTGTTTTTACTTATGGAATATAAACTTAATGCATTCTGAGGCAACAGGCAAAGTATTCTGAAATACCATGGTGGGCTTCTGTACTGAAAGTCATGTTTTGAAGAATAAATAGCTTCAACAATATATGGCATATACAGTATAGTTCTTAGAGACAGTCTCTCTTTCAGCTCTCGGTGTCTGCATTCAGAAATGGCATAAAGAGACTCTGTAAGAGAGTAGACCTATGTCTTCAGGGAAATATCAATTAGATATAAATGATTACTTTGCTATGCAGTTAAAACTGCCTTCCGCTGCAATTTACACGCCTCATGGTGCCTCTCATTACCATTTCTCAGGCTTACAAAAGCAATCTGCTAAAAGAAGCAATATTAGGACTTTGATTTTAGTATGAACCAGACAAACTCTGATTCCAGGAGCATTTCCAGAACACCTATACCACTGTTGCAAGATAATCACATCTATTTCTCCTTTGTGGGGTGAAGAAACATTGTTGACCGTATCTTATCTGTCAGCACTTCAGCCTTCTCTTGTAGATACAGCATCAATCCAAATGTATCCACTGACGATATAAGTATTTATTCCGATGGAAAACCAATTATGGATCACACCAACCAATCCACATTTGCCTCAGCGCGGACCACAAGTCAACCAAACCTTCCTCTCTCTCACCTACATTTAAAATGTTTCTTTAGATTTATCCTGAGTACTATCTGATTGGCTACATCGATGCCTGTAATGAAAGATGGGGCTTTACTCACAGCTAACATCATCTCATGGTGAGGCTGAAACACAAACACCGACCACACTCACATTCCAAAACAACCCAGGGATTCCTACCCTCCTCTCTTTCCTTTCCATATGAAAGTCAACACACAAATGGATACACGCTCATTTCCCTGGTGTATGATGCAGAGATCGTATCAGGTGGATCATTGACAGACCAGTGGTGTATCTGCATTCGGTTTGTGTTCTTTAACAGGACACCAGCATCCGTCTTGGCTGGAGGACATCTCTCTCTTTACCTAATTATCTCTGTTTGCTCTTGACACAGAGAGGAGGAAACTGTCTCTCTCTGTGTGTGTGTGTGTGTGTGTGTGTGTGTGTGTGTGTGTGTGTGTGTGTGTGTGTGTGTGTGTGTGTGTGTGTGTGTGTGTGTGTGTGTGTGTGTGTGTGTGTGTGTGTGTGTGTGTGTGTGTGTGTGTGTGTGTGTGTGTTTCTCTCTGACTGCTCCTCTTAACCACAAAGCACATGTTTGATGAATCACAAGGTGTACACTGACAAACAGTCAGTATGATTTATGCCATCAAAGCATGTGAACACAGACAAACAGACCACACTCAGCTGGCTAGAGACCAAATGTGACTTCTTAGAGCTGACTATGCCATCTTTCAGCAGTAGAACAATAAGCATCAGTGTGGGACACCTCGTGAATACATATGTTGTCTCATGACAACTTACACTCCTTAAGAATTCAAGAAGACCAAGGATATCAAGTCCAAGAAGACCAAAGAACCACATAGGATGAGATGAGTAGGTCCAAGTTCATTCCTATGGCACCTAAAGTAGTGCACCTCCTCATGTTAATAGTTCATTACTTCCTCCTGTGTGATTCAGGGCTCATCTGCATGTTTTCATGATCTACTCCAATCTGCAGGTACACTCCAAGGGAATCACAAGTAGGCTGCCTGTGTCTGACACAGGAGACAGGCTCTCTCTCTGTCTCTCTCTTCTTCTTCTCTCTCTCTCCCTCTCTCCCCTTTCTCTTAAGTTACTCTCTATCTCCCCCGCTCTCCCTCGCTCCCTCTGCTGTTGTCTCATCTCTGATTAAACCACATGATGCATATGCCTGTCACCTGCTAGACAGAAAGACAGCTGTTTAACAGTGGCTCTGTGCTTCCTTCTCTCTGACTCCCTGTGGGGACATCCTCTACACTTCCTCCCTCTGATACAGCCTGACATCGTCACATCCTGACAACCTCACGTCCTGGCATCCTCACATCCTGACAGCTTCCCATCTTGACATCCTCATGTCCTGACAACCTCACATCTTGACATCCTCACATCCTAACATACTCACATCTTGAAGTCCTGACAACCTCACATCTTGACATCCTTACATCCTGAAAACCTCACATCCTGAAATCCTGACTTCCTCTAATTCCTGACATCCTGACATCTTGACAACCTGGCAACCTCACATCCTGAAATCCTGACTTCCTCATATCCTGACATCCTGAAACCTGACTTCCTCACATCCTGAAATCCTGACTTCCTCACATCCTGACAACCTCACATCCTGAAATCCTGACTTCCTTGCATCCTCACATCCTGAAATCTTGACAACCTCACATCCTGAAACCTGACTTCCTCATATCCTGACATCCTGACTTCCTCACATCCTGACAACCTCACATCCTGAAATCCTGACTTCCTCATATCCTGACATCCTGACTTCCTCACATCCTGACAACCTCACATCATGAAATCCTGACTTCCTCACATCCTAAAATCCTGACTTCCTCATATCCTGACATCCTGACTTCCTCACATCCTGACAACCTCACATCCTGAAATCCTGACTTCCTCACATCCTAAAATCCTGACTTCCTCATATCCTGACATCCTGACTTCCTCACATCCTGACAACCTCACATCCTGAAATCCTGACTTCCTCACATCCTGACATCCTGAAATCTTGACAACCTCGCATCCTGACATCCTGACAAACCTTTAACAACATCATAAACAAGCAGTGATCATATAAACTCCAACATCATATAAACTCCTGAGTGGTTAATTACCATCTGTGAAGGCCTATTGTGTCTTTCCTGGTATTCACAGTTCTGCCAAGACTGAGCTGAGTGACTGTAGTACACTTCTGTTAATTATTCTCAAAGCATGAATACAACATTGTCTCATCGTGTCCTCCTTCCTTCCATCCCTCCTTCTGTCACATGGAATGACGCTGGCGTGAAAACCCCCTGTTCCATCGGCGGCGGAATCCACCCCGACTTCACCAACAAAACAAAAAATAAACAAAAAAACTCCTGGACCGGCTGGGCGAACAAGCACTGATGATCCGGCTGAGGCCCGACGTGGGATGGGCGCCATCCGAGCCAACCGGGACAAGGAAACCTCTTGAGCCAGCTAGGGTGTGGAAGCCCAACGAGCTGGCTCGGCATCCCCGGTTCCATCGGTGGTGACCCAGAGCTGATGCCAACATACCAAACGGAACGCCAGTTCTCCCCGATGCATCGTGTGTTGGCTGATGCATTCTGTCACATGGAATGACGCTGGAGAGACGAAGCAGGTACGGGGAGTCAAACATTTTGTCACGCCCTGGTCAAAGTATTTTGTGTTTATCTTCATTTATTTGGTCAGGCCAGGGTGTGGCATGGGTTTTTGTATGTGGTGTGTATGTATTGGGATTGTAGCTTAGTGGGGTGTTCTAGTTAGGTCTATGGCTGTCTGAAGTGGTTCTCAATCAGAGGCAGGTGTTTATCGTTGTCTCTGATTGGGAACCATATTTAGGCAGCCATATTCTTTGGTTGTTTCGTGGGTGATTGTCCTTAGTTGCTTTGTTCCTTGTTCTGTGTGTATGTGCACTAGTATTAGGCTGTTTCGGTTTTCATTACGTTTATTGTTTTGTAGTTTTTGTATTTAGATTCGTGTTACATTTGTTCATTAAACATGGATCGCAATCTACATGCTGCATTTTGGTCCGACTCTCCTTCACACCTAGAAAACCGTTACAGAATCACCCACCACAAACGGACCAAGCAGCGTGTCAACAGGCAGGAGCAGCCCAAAGAGGAGATGCGTAAGAAGGATTTCTGGACATGGGAGGAAATCCTCGACGGGAGAGGACCCTGGGCTAAACCAGGGGAGTGTAGCCGCCCAAAGGTGCAGCAGGAGAAGAGGCAACAGGAGCAGCCCAAAGAGGAGTACAGTATGGACTATACTTCTTGGGAAGAGATAGACAGGTGGGCGGTCGACCCAGGGAGAGTGCCGGAGCTCGCCTGGGATTCGATGGAGCAGTGCGCGGAAGGTTACAGGAGAATGAGGTTGGCGAAGCAAGCACGGCGGCGCGGACGGAAGCCCGAGAGTCAGCCCCAAAAATGTATTGGGGGTGGGGGCCTCACAGGGAGTAGGGCTACGCCAGGTAGGAGACCTGCACAAACTCCCTGTGCTTACCGGGGGGCTAGAGAGACCGGGCAGGCACCGTGTTATGCAGTGGTGTGCACGGTGTCCCCAGTGCGGGTGCATAGCCCGGTGCGGTATATTCCAGCTCCTCGTATCGGCCGGGCTAGAGTGGGCATCGAGCCAGGTAAGGTTGGGCAGGCTCGGTGCTCAAGAGCTCCAGTGCGCCTGCACGGTCCGGTCTATTCAGTACCACCTCCACACCCCAGCCCTCGGGTGGCAGCTCCCCGCACCAGGCTTCCTGTGCGTGTCCTCGGTCCAGTACCACCAGTACCAGCACCACGCATCAGGCCTACAGTGCGCCTCGCCTCTCCAGCGCTGTCGGAGCCTTTCTCCTCTCCTGCGCTGCCGGAGTCTCCCGCCTGTTCAGGGCAGCCAGAGCCTTCCTCCTCTCCTGCGCTGCCGGAGTCTCCTGCCTGTTCAGTGCAGCCAGAGCTGCCAGCTTGCATGGAGCAGCCAGAGCTGCCAGCCTGCATGGAGCAGCCAGAGCTGTCAGTCTGCAAGGAGCAGCCAGAGCTGTCAGTCTACATGGAGCAGCCAGAGCTGTCAGTCTGCAAGGAGCTGTCAGTCTACATGGAGCAGCCAGAGCTGTCAGTCTGCAAGGAGCTGCCAGTCTGCAAGGAGCTGCCAGTCTGCACGGAGCTGCCAGTCTGCAAGGAGCTGTCAGTCTGCAAGGAGCTGTCAGTTTGCATGGAGCAGCCAGAGCTGTCAGTCTGCATGAAGCAGCCAGAGCTGCCAGTCTGCAAGGAGCTGCCAGTCTGCACGGAGCTGCCAATCTGCAAGGAGCTGTCAGTCTGTAAGGAGCTGCCAGTCTGCACAGAGCCGCCAGAGCTGCCAGTCTGTAAGAAGCCGCCAGAGCTGTCAGCCTACATGGAGCAGCCAGAGCCGCCAGTCAGAGTGGAGCAGCCAGAGCAGCCAGTCAGCATGGAGCAGCCAGATCTTTCAGTCTGCCAGGATCCGCCAGTCAGCCAGACTCTTCCAGATCTGCCAGTCAGCCGGGATCCGCCAGTCAGCCAGACTCTTCTAGATCTACCAGTCTGCCAGACTCTTCCAGATCCGCCAGTCAGCCAGACTCTTCCAGATCTGCCAGTCAACCAGACTCTTCCAGATCCGCCAGTCAACCAGACTCTTCCAGATCTGCCAGGCTCTTCCAGATCCGCCAGTCTGCCAGACTCTTCCAGATCTGCCAGTCAGCCAGACTCTTCCAGATCTGCCAGTCAACCAGACTCTTCCAGATCTGCCAGTCAACCAGACTCTTCCAGATCTGTCAGTCAACCAGACTCTTCCAGATCCGCCAGTCAACCAGACACTTCCAGATCCGCCAGTCAGCCGGGATCTGCCAGAACTGCCAGTCGGCCAGGATCTGCCAGTCGGCCAGGATCCGCCAGTCAGCCAGGATCCGCCAGATCCGCCAGTCAGCCAGACTCTTCCAGATCTGCCAGTCAACCAGACTCTTCTAGATCTGCCAGTCTGCCAGACTCTTCCAGATCTGCCAGTCAACCAGACTCTTCCAGATCCGCCAGTCAACCAGACTCTTCCAGATCTGCCAGGCTCTTCCAGATCCGCCAGTCAGCCAGACTCTTCCAGATCTGCCAGTCAACCAGACTCTTCTAGATCTGCCAGTCGGCCGGGATCTGCCAGTCAGCCGGGATCTGCCAGTCAGCCGGGATCTGCCAGTCAGCCGGGATCTGCCAGTCAGCCAGGATCTGCCGAAACCACCAGCCAGCCAGGATCTGGTAGATACATCAACCTGCCTGAGCTTCCTCTCACTCCTGAGCTTCCTCTCACTCCTGAGCTTCCTCTCACTCCCGAGCTTCCTCTCACTCCCGAGCTTCCTCTCACTCCCGAGCTTCCTCTCACTCCCGAGCTTCCTCTCACTCCCGAGCTTCCCCTCACTCCCGAGCTTCCCGAGCTTCCCCTCACTCCCGAGCTTCCTCTCACTCCCGAGCTTCCCCTCACTCCCGAGCTTCCTCTCACTCCCGAGCTTCCCCTCAGTCCCGAGCTGCCTCAGTCCCGAGCTGCCCCTCAGTCCCGATCTGCTCCTCAGTCCAGTGGGGTTCTGGGTGAGGACTACTAGGCCATGGTTGGCGGCGAGGGTGGACTATCCAAGGATGCGAGGAGAGGGGACTAAGACATTGAGTGAGTGGGGTCCACGTCCCGTGCCGGAGCCGCCACCATGGACAGACGCCCACCGTCATTTCAAACCTACACTTATAATAATACAACATACTGAGTCTGATTACTTTGGATGAGAGTATACCTCAGTGTCTGTGTGAGAACAGTATCTCTAATGTACCCCATGTACCCCATAGTCTTTGCATTCAGTTACCATTGCGTAGGGTTGCAAAGCTACCGTTAATTTACACATGTTACCGGAATCTTCTGTAGTTTTGGTAATTAACAGGTCATCTATGACAATCTATGGTAACTTTGATCATTTATAATTGAATAATACGTTAAAAAAATATTTCTATATCATATATTTTTTGCAATATCTGTGTCCATATTGTCCATGAGTTTCCAGTGGATAGACCATAATGGTTCAAGAGAAAATAGCTTAATTAATGAAAAAAACATCTAAGCAACAATTTCATTATTTTAAATGAACTCTGCAACTTTTCAAACTACTTACTTTTTTCACAACTAACACCAGCTTGGTGCCAAACCATTGACAACAAAGACATACTGACATGGTAAAATAATGGTTGATAAAATAAATAAATAAAGGGTATTTCATGCTAAAGCCCTCATATCAGCCCTCACTGCATCTCAGTGCTAGAGGTGTCACTACAGACCCTGGTTCAATTCCAGGCTGTATCACACCTTGCCGTGATTGGGAGACCCATATGGAGGTGCACAATTGTCCCAGCGTCGCTAGGGTTTGGCCCGGGGTAGGAAGTCATTGTAAATAATAATTTGTTCTTAATTAACTGACTTATCTAGTTAAATAAATATATATAATAAAGGTTAAATAAAAAATAAAACACCAATGGTATTGATTAAGTTGATAGTTTATATTTGGATAATGTTTCACAGCTTTGACATCATTTTTTGGGTTATCATATTATTAGATTATTTTATATATTTTACATGCGATAAGGCCACACAGAGTGCCAGACATAATTACAGACACCTGTGATAATCGTAATTACCCAAAAGGACCACTAGATGTCTAGTGATACATTACATAAAATCCTTGAAAGTTACCAAAATTCTGGTAGTTTACTGGTCAACTTTGAAAGATTCCAGTACAAAACCCTCCCTTTGCAACCCTACTATTGCTTGAGTAGCTTTGAAGAAAAATGCATCCAACTCCTTTTCGGACTAGTCAGTCAAATAATTGAGATTGCTGCTGCTTTCTCTGTCCATGTGTACCCAAAGGGGACAACCCACTGAGTGAGCTACACATTTATCATCCATTCTTACTGCAATGTTTTATCCTTGTTTGACATTTTACTTCCTGCTTTTTGACTTGTAACCTCTCTGACCAGTTTGGGAATTGAAACATGCAACTCTGATTTTCTGTGTTGGGCTAGACTAGGCAGCCCCCAGCTGTCAGCCCATATAAGGAGTCCAACTCCAGAATCACAAAGAATCACATTTTCTGTTTTAAGACCAATGACTGGAAATAAGGAAATTAGTGAGTGGCTGTTACAACTTACAACATATCTTTCCATTAGCAACTTCTTAGTACATGGTCTCAGTGAATGTATGTACACTACATGCTATGTACATGGTCTCAGTACAATATGTACGGCTGGTGTCAGTGGGTCTCAGCACTTCAACCAGGCAGGAAATCCATGATACTATGTTACCGGTCACAGTGCCTCCCAGAGAAGAGGAACAGACATTATTGCAGAGCTCCTCCTGACTACAGTAACTAACAGTAACTGAAAACCATGACCCCCGGCAGGAAAGAACTGAGGTGTGACTGACTATACTATGACATCATCCAGGGCCAATCGGACCAACACCCCCAGGGTCTGCAGAGAATCCAGGGTCAGGCAGCAGCTAGCACTGTCATGTTTCCCATAGGGGCCCTTTACTACCAACCCTGCGTCCATCCCTCCCTCCCTCCCTACCAACGCTCTCATTCATACTCCCCTCCATCCCCTCCCTTCCAACCCTCCCATAAATCCTCCGTAGCCTCCATCCCTCCCCTGCCATACCGTCTCCCTGCCTGCATTCCTCCTCTACTGATAAGGAAGCTCTGGTAGTCAGGGTGGGATTGCTAAAATAACAATCTTAGAAAAAAGCTGTCCCCATAGGAAAACCGTTACACCTCCAGCTGTCCCCATAGGAAAACCCTTTATGGTTCCAGGTTGAACCATTTTGGGTTCCATGTACAACCCTCTGTGGAAAGGGTTCTACATGGAGCCTAAAACGGTTCTACTTGGAACCAAAGGATTATCCTATGGGGACAGCCGAAGAACCCTTTTGGGTTCCAGATAGCACCTTCTTTTCTCAGAGAGTAGACTAGTTTTGTTTTGGATAGAATCTTTGTCTCAGGGTTATCTTTTTATATTTGTATTTGTATTTATTATGGATCCCATTAGCTGCTGCCAAGGCAACAGCTACTCTTCCTGGGGTCCAGCAAAATTAAGGCAGTTTATACAATTTTAAATACATTACAATACATTCAGACTGTGTGCCCTCAGGCCCCTACTCCACCACTACCACATATTTACAGTACAAAATCCATTTGTATGTGTAATAGTGCGTATGCTGTCGTGTGTGTGTGTGTGTGTGTGTGTGTGTGTGTGTGTGTGTGTGTGTGTGTGTGTGTGTGTGTGTGTGTGTGTGTGTGTGTGTGTGTGTGTGTGTGTGTGTGTGTGTGTGTGTGTGTGTGTGTGTGTGTGTGTGTGTGTGTGTGTGTGTGTGTGTGTGTGTGTGTGTGTGTGTGTGTGTGTGTGTGTGTGTGTGTGTGTGTGTGTGTGTGTGTGTGTGTGTGTGTGTGTATGCGCCTATGTTTGTGTTGCTTCACAGTCCCCGCTGTTCCATAAGGTGTTTTTTTAATCTCTTTTTAAATGTAATTTCACTGCTTGCATGAGTTACATGATGTGGAATAGAGTTCCATGTAGTCATGGCTCTATTTAGTAATGTGTGCCTTCCATAGTCTTTTCTGGACTTGGGGACCTTGAAGAGACCTCTTGCGGCATGTTTTGTAAGGTATGGGTGGGTGTCCGAGCTGAGCGCCAGTAGTTCAAACAGACAACTCGGTGCATTCAACCTCTAATAAATACAAGCAGTGATGAAGTCAAACTCTCCTCCACTTTGAGCCAGGAGAGATAGACTTGCATATTATTAATATTTATCAGGGATCAAAGTAAGCCCCAAGTGCAGACCGTGTGAAGTAACAATGTTTATTGTAACAACAGGGGCAGGCAAACGACAGGTCAAGGCAGGCAGGGGTCGGTAATCCAGAGTAGGAGCAAAGGTACAGGACAACAACAGGGACAGGCAGAGTGGTCAGGCAGGCGGGCTCGGAGTCAGGACAGGCAAGGATCAAAACCAGGAGGGCGAGAAAAGAGAAACTGGAAAAAGGAAAAAACAGGAGCTGAGACACAAACCGCTGGTAGGCTTGAACAAACAAGACTTACTGGCACAGACAGACAGAAAATATGGGTATAGATACCCAGAGGATAAGTGGGGAAGATGGGTGACACCTGGAGGGGGTGGAGACAAGCACAAGGACAGGTGAAACAGATCAAGGCGTGACAATATTAGTTCGCTGTGTACATCCAAGGACGTGCTGCCGTGCTGCCCTGTTCTGAACCAATTGAAACTTTCCCAAGTCGTTTTTTGTGACACCTGAACACGCAACTGAACAGTAGTCAAGGTGCGACAAAACTAGGGCCTGTAGGACCTGCCTTGTTGACAGTGCTGTTAAGAAGGTAGAAACTAGGGCCTGTAGGACCTGCCTTGTTGACAGTGCTGTTAAGAAGGTAGAAACTAGGGCCTGTAGGACCTGCCTTGTTGACAGTGCTGTTAAGAAGGTAGAAACTAGGGCCTGTAGGACCTGCCTTGTTGACAGTGCTGTTAAGAAGGTAGAAACTAGGGCCTGTAGGACCTGCCTTGTTGACAGTGCTGTTAAGAAGGTAGAAACTAGGGCCTGTAGGACCTGCCTTGTTGACAGTGCTGTCAAAAAGGTAGAGCAGCGCCTCATCATAGACATACTACTCCCCATCTTAGCTACTGTTGTATCAATATGTTTTCACCATGATAGTTTACAATCCAGGGTAAATCCAAGCAGTTTAGTCACCTCAACTTGCTCAAATTCCACATGATTTCTTACAAGATTTAGTTGAGGTTTAGGGTTTAGTGAATGATTTGTACCAAATAAAATGCTTTTAGTTTTATAAATATTAAGGAATAACTTATTCCTTGCCACCCATTCTGAAACTAAATGCAGCTCTTTGTTATTAAGTGTTGCAGTCATTTCAGTTGCTGACATGTATAGTGTTTTTATTTATTTTTTAAATATATTTTAGGGGTGGATCAGCTTAATATTGAGGAAAGATTGTTCCATCAATGTAATTTTCTGCATCATTTCCAATCACCCATATATTTTTTTGGTAAATATATATATCCACATACATATACATACATACACACACATATGCATACATATACACATACACATACACATACCTATATAAACTCAGCAAAAAAAGAAACGTTGAATTTTCAGAACCCTGTCTTTGAAAGATAATTAATAAAAATCCAAATAACTTCACAGATCTGCATTGTAAAGGGTTTAAACACTGTTTCCCATGCGTGTTCAATGAAACAAACAATGAATAAACACAATACAACTTTTTGGGAATATACTTTTGTTATTCCACGCAAACCCTACCACAATTCCCCCAATTGGAGTAAACTAATAAACAATAAAACTTAGGCTTCTACCTTCAGTTTACACATCTTATACACATTTTACAGACACAATCTATTTTACAATATTTATATTTTGTTTGTTTTTAGTCCTTTCTCTATTTCTGATGTCCATCCAGTTTGGCTTCTATTTGTAACTGTGCTATTTCACAAAATTTCTGAACCTATATACATTTTACAGATCCCGTAGGCTTTACATTGGTTATCTTGTTATTAGTCCCACCCTTCAGCTCCATTCAACCCCTCCCATCTATCTCTTAACACCATTCATTTTGGATTTATATTTGCCATATATTTTTCAACTGTGCTGTGATGCTTCACAAAAGTCCTGAACGTTTCTATTCTCATAGCTTCCACAGATTGTACATTTTTGCTAAAATAATTATTATATTATTGATTGATTGACTATGGCTTTTCGAATCACCCAGTATTGCTGTCTGTAGCGTTAGTTCTAGGCAAATGTTGCAATTCTTCAGACATTCCTGGACCTGTGACCAAAAATGAGCTATGTATGGACAATACCAAAATAAATGATCTAATGACCCTGCCTCCTCAAGGCAACAAAATATATATAACATTCTATTGGTTGCAAGAATTCTGTATAGTAATTTAAATAGAAAAATGTGAAGTTTTGAATCCGGCGTTGTTTTGCGTATTAATTAATATCCATGTGCCATGGAATAGGTACATCGAAAATCTCTTCCCAACTATTTTGCAATTTATATGGCATAGCTGTCAGTTTTTTGGTCTTCAAATTAAATTGGAATCTGTTTTTATTTATCACACTTTTCTTTAACCATTTATTTTCTTTAATGCAGGGCCGACATACAAGTTATAAAAACTTTTTTCACCTTCTACTATCCTTCCATTTTTGTGGTAATGCTGCAATTAGTTGGTTGTAATTTTGGGTAGAGCAGACATTTCCATATGTCTGTGTTAGCTGCATGTGTGACAACTCCACCAGTCCTATTTATGATACCATTCACTAAAATGATACCTTTTAAAAAAAATTATTCGAAAAATACGTTTAAAAAAAATCTATTAGTATAGAGTATTTGAGTATAACCATAATATTTGTGGTATTATTTGTTCTGTCATTTCAGGTGGACTAAACTGAAATTGCAACCAACTTTCTAAGGCTTGTTTAAAAAAAAAATATGATATTTTGGAGATTACTTCCTTTTCAAACAACGGAAAGTGAGCAGTTGTAATCTGAATAAACGGAAAAAAATAAAATAAATAAACGGAAAAAGACCATTCTTGAACGTAGGATGAGACATTTCTACCAATTTACTAGAGAACCCGTTTGGATTTAAGTATAACTTTTGTATGACTGATGCCTTTAGTGAGAGGTCTTAAGCTTTAATATTTAATCATTTCTGCCCTCCGAATTAATATTCATTATATAAATAGGCCCTTTCAATTTTGTCTTGCTTGCCATTCCAATTAAAATTGAATATTTTTTGTTCATTTAATTTAAAAAGCAGGTCACTAGGTGTAGGCAAAACCATAAGCAAATAGCTAAACTGTGATAAGACTAAATAGTTAATCAGGGTGATTTTTCCACAAATAGACAGGCAAGATCTTATCTATTTTTGCTAACTTTATATAAAAATGTATTGGAGTGAGATCATTTCTTTCTTTTGGGATTTGTATACCGAGTATGTCCACATCTCCGTCAGGCCATTTAATTGGTAAACTACACGGTAATGTAAAATGAGCTTTTTTTGTGATCCAATATGTAATATAGTACACTTCAATCCAGAGAGGACAGCAAAAGTATCTAGATCCTCAATAAAGTCGTGGAGAGATTCAAATTGTGGTTTTAAAAGAAAACATGAATCAATCAGTGTACAATGACACCTTAGTTTTTAAGTCACGGATATCTAATCCCTTAATATTATTATTGGATCTAATTTCAACAGCTAACATTTTGATGGCAATATTAAATAGATATGCCGATAGTGGACAACCTTGTTTTGACTCCTCTAGATAGTTTAAAACTTTCTGAAATGAAGCCATTATTTACTATTTTAAACCTAGGGTTACTATGCATAACATTAACCCATTTTATAACAGATTCCCCAAAATTGAAATATTCTAGGCATTTATACATAAACTCCAGTCATACTTGATCAAAAGCTTTTTCAAAATCAGCTATGAAAACCAGGCCTGGTGTCCCCGATATTTCATAGTATTCTAATGTTTCCAGTACTCGTCTTATATTATTTCCTATGTATCATCCATGTAAAAAAGAACTGTCTGATTAGGATGAATAATAGATGACAATACTTTTTAAATTATATTTTATTTGAGACTTTTTTTATTTCACCTTTATTTAACCAGATAGGCTAGTTGAGAACAAGTTCTCATTTACAACTGCGACCTGGCCAAGATAAAGCAAAGCAGTTTGACACATACAACAACACAGAGTTACACATGGAATAAACAAACATACAGTCAATAATACAGAACAAGTATATATACAGTGTGTGCAAATGAGGTAAGATAAGGGAGGTAAGGCAATACAATAGGCCATAGTGGTGAGGTAATTACGATATAGCAATTAAACACGAGTGATAGATGAGCAGAAGTTGAATGTGCAAGTAGAGATAGTTGGGTGCAAAACAGCTATATAAATAAATAAATACATTATGGGGATGAGGTAGTTGGATGGGCTATTTACAGGTGCAATGATCTGTGAGCTGCTCTGACAGCTGGTTTGAAGTTAGTGAGGGAGATATGAGTCTCCAGCTTCAGCGGTTTTTGCAGTTCGTTCCAGTCATTGGCCAAAGGAAAGGTGGCCAAAGGAGGAATTGGCGTTGGGTGTGACCAGTGAAATATATCTGCTGGAGCGCATGCTATGGGTGGGTGCTGCTATGGTGACCAGTGAACTGAGATAAGGCGGGGTTTTACCTAGCAAAGACTTGTAGATGACCTGGAGCCAGTGGGTTTGGCGACGAGTATGAAGCGAGAGCATACAGGTCGCAGTAGTGGGTGGTATATGGGGATTTGTTGACAAAACGGATGGCACTGTGATAGACTGCATCCAATTTGTTGAGTAGAGTGTTGGAGGCTATTTTGTAAATGACATCAAAGTCGAGGATCGTTAGGATAGTCAGTTTTATGAGGGTATGTTTGGCAGCATGAGTGAAGGATGCTTTGTTGCAAAATAGGAAGCCGATTCTAGATTTAATTTTGGATTGGAGATGCTTAATGTTAGTCTGGAAGGAGAGTTTACAGTCTAGCCAGACACCTAGGTATTTGTAGTTGTCCACATATTCTAGGTCAGAACCGTCCAGAGTAGTGATGCTGGACGGGCGGGCAGGTGCGGGCAGCGATCGGTTGAAGAGCATGCATTTCTTTTTACTTGCATTTAAAAGCAGTTGAAGGCCACGGAAGGAGAGTTGTATGGCATTGAAGCTCATCTGGAGGTTAGTTAGCACAGTGTCCAAAGAAGGGCCAGAAGTATACAGAAAGGTGTCGTCTGCGTAGAGGTGGATCAGAGAATCACCAGCAGCAAGAGTGACATAATTGATGTATACAGAGAAGAGAGTTGGCCCGAGGATTGAACCCCTGTGGCACCCCCATAGAAACTGCCTGAGGTCCGGACAATAGGCCCTCCGATTTGAAAAACTAAACTCTATCAGAGAAGTAGTTGGTGAACCAGGCGAGGCAGTCATTTGAGAAACCAAGGCTGTTGAGTCTAACAGTGGTGATAGACAGAGTCGAAAGCCTTGGCCAGGTCAATGAATACGGCTGCACAGTATTGTCTCTTATCGATTGCAGTTATGATATCGTTTAGGAACTTGAGCGTGGCTGAGCTTGACCAGCTCGGATGCCAGATTACATAGCGGAGAAGGTACGGTGGGATTCGAAATGGTCAGTGATCTGTTTGTTAACTTGGCTTTCGAAGACCTTAGAAAGGCAGGGCAGGATAGATATAGGTCTTTCATTTGGGTGAAAGATAAATGGGGAGGCTTGGGCGAGTTGCTGTGGGGGGTGCAATGCAGTTGACCGGGGTAGGGGTAGCCAAGTGGAAAGCATGGCCAGCCGTAGAAAAATTATTCTTGAAATGTTCAATTATCGTGGATTTATTGGTAGTGAAAGTGTTTCTTAACCTCAGTGCAGTGAGCAGCTGGGAGGAGGTGCTCTTATTCTATGCGACAAGCATTTTGCTAGGATTTTTGCATCACATCACTGAAGTATAAGAGGCCTCCAATTTTTTTTAAAGGACTGGATCTTTATAGTATATAGTATATATATATTTATAGTATATAGTATATATATAGTACCTCTTGGGTCCTGTTTCAGTAATAATGATATCAGACCTTCTTGTTGCGGGTCAGATATCTACCATGTATATAGGAGTGGTTAAAAAATGCTAATAATGGTCCTCTGAGTATATAAAAAAAAAATTAGACTTCCACTGGTATGCCATCCAGCCCTGGAGTTTTCCCAGCCTTAAAGGCTTTAATTGCATCAAGAAGTTCCTCCTCTGTAATTTGGCATTCACATGAGTCTTTCTGTACAGATGTTAATTTTACATTATTATTAGGAAGAAAATCCACACAATTAGCTTCAGTTAGTGGAGATGGAGGAGACTGAAATGAAAACATATTCTTAAAGTACCTTAGTTCTGTTTTTTTTTTTTTATTTCAGTGAATCATGCGTGACTCCATCATTTGTAACAAGTTTCAATACATTTTTTTGGTAGCATTTCTATATTGAAGATTGAAAACACTGGATCTTTGTTGAATAAGTTCCTCCATTTCTTTTTGTTTTTCCTCTAACTTATTCTGTGCCTCTATGGTACAGTTTCTATTGCTATCTAACTGCACTGGACATGGACTCTTTTGATCTAAATTGTTTTTGTTTTATAGATGAGTACTGCATTGCATGGCCTCTAAAGGCACATTTAAAAGTATCCCATACAATAAGGGGATCTGCTGTACTTATGTTATGTCTGAAAAAGTCTGTTATAAATTATTCTGTCCTAGTTCTAAACAATTTATCATCTAGTAGGCTTTGATTCAATTTCCAATATCCTCGCCCATGTGGAAATTCTGTAAGAGTAATATATATGCCAATTATGTGATGATCTGACCGCATTCTGTCCCCTATCAACACTTTTTTTTAAAAACTTTTGGTGCCAGAGAGAATGGCATGAGAAAGTAGTCAAGACGACTAGCTTGATTAAGCTTGATTAAGCCTCCACCATGTATATCTCACTAGGTCAAGGTATTTAAGCCTCCATATATCCACTAATTCCAATGTATCCACAACATTTATGATTTCCTAGGGTGATATTTGGTAGTGCGATTTCCTTTCCGGTCCATAGAGGTATTTAAGACCGTATTAAAATCTCCCACCATAATAAGAGTCTAGTGTTGCTTGTTGAGTTGATAAATTCTTTTATATTTTTTCCGGGCGGCAGGGTAGCCTAGTGGTTAGAGCATTGGACTAGTAACCGGAAGGTTGCAAGTTCAAACCCCCAAGCTGACAAGGTACAAATCTGTCATTCTGCCCCTGAACAGGCAGTTAACCCACTGTTCCTAGGCCATCATTGAAAATAAGAATTTGTTCTTAACTGACTTGCCTGGTTAAAAAAAGATGCTTGGATCATCATTATTTGGACCGTATAGGTTAATAAGCTATAGTGTTTAGTCATCCGCATACATAGACACTCTGGCTTTCCTCAAATAAATGATCCGTTAGTTAAGCCTGAGAATTTTTGAAATTTTGCTTATCAAAAAAGTTAGCCTACAACAGTGAACCTTTTTTGTGGATACACACATAAGGCAATTCTAGGTCTTGTGGCATATTTTGGTTAAACTATCCCCAAATCAACCGAATTGTAACCCTCTGCATGCACAGTGCATTCTTCCATCACATGTGCAGTGCACTCTTCCATCACATGTACAGCTGATTCTCAAGATCTTGCACACTAATGAGATGCTATTGAGCCCACACTACTACACTGTCTGAGCCCACAATAACGGGTGGGGTGAATACATGTTACATGACATACATGATTTTTTTGTTAACTAGTAAATAGTAGCATACAGCAAAGTGTGTTTAAATAATTTCTAAATTGTGAAATAAATTTGCTAGTTAGTGTTTGCTACCGTGTGGGTTTTAGCTTGTTTGAGCATGCTAACTGAGTAGTGATAAGCAACCTATTTCTATACATGTTTAATTTTAAAACATGTATCTTACAAAGGATTTGTTTAATCCAACTGCTTAACTATTTATCTGTACATGGATTTGTATTTACTTATTTTTTACTCATATTTTTCTCATCTTTACAGGAAAATGCCATGGGCACTATCTGATGTATGGAGACATATCACTACAGCTAATGTAGAAGGAAAAGCTGTGTACATTTACTGTGATACTGTGCCAAATCATATGTAAAGAATGTAACAAAGATGCAGAATCATCTGGCCAAGTGCATAAAGTTCCCTCAGCGCTCACAACAAGCAACCTCTTACAAAAGTCCCTCTACTTCTATTCGAGGTGAAAATTATGATAGCAACAGCTCATGGTCCTCCAGGAATCAGAAGTTTTTTTGACTCAATGGAGGAACGTAGTCAGAGAACTGCTGATGGATGTTTTGCTCGACCTGTGTATGCAACTGGTTCACCTCTGATGCTCACAGGTAATGTGTATTGGAAGAGATTTCTGAATGTTCTTCGTCCAGCATACACCCCTCCAACCAGACATGATTTATATACTAATTTGATGGATGCAGAGTTCAACAGAGTTCAGGTGAAGGTCAAGCAAATCATAGAGAAAGCAGAATATGCTGCAATCATCTCTGATGTGTGGTTGAATGTTTGTGGGCAAGGAATAATTAACTCCATCCCCACCCCTCAACCAGTACTCTACAAGAGCACAGACACAAGGGACAACAGACACACTGGTCACTACATTGCAGATGAGCTGATGGCAGTCATCAATGACCTTGGACCACAGAAGGTATTTGCACTGGTGACAGACAATGCTGTGAAAATGAAGGCTGCTTGGTCTAAAGTGGAGGAGTTCTACCCTCACATCACCATTGGCTGTACTGCTCATGCATTGAATATACTCCTCAACGACATCATGGCACTGAAAACAATGGATACACTCTACAAGAGAGCCAAGGAAATGGTTAGGTATGTGAAGGGTCATCAAGTTATAGCAGCAATCTACCTCACCAAGCAAAATGAGAAGAATAAGAGCACCACATTGAAGCTGCCCAGCAACACCTGTTGGGGTGATGTTGTCATCATGTTTGACAGTCTCCTGGATGGGAAGGAGTCTCTCCAAGAAATGGCCATATCACAGTCTGCTGATATTGACAGCCCCATCAAGAGGATCCTCCTGGATCATGTATTTTGGAAGAGAGTGGTAAGCAGCCGGAAACTCCTGAAACCTATAGCAGTAGCCATTGCATGGATTGAGGGGAGACAATGCCATCCTGGTTGATGTTCAGACTCTGCTTGCAGATGTAAGAGAAGACATCTGTACTGCCCTGCCCATTTCACTGTTGCTTCAAGCAGAGGAAACTGCAGTTCTGAAATACATCAAAAAATGTGAAGACTTCTGCCTGAAGCCAATACTCGCAGCAGCATACATGTTGGACCCCAAGTATGCTGGCAAGAGCATCCTGTCTGGTGCAGAGATCAACAAGGCCTATGGTGTCATCACTACCGTGTCTCGCCACCTTGGCCTGGATGAGGGCAAGGTTCTTGGCAGTCTGGCAAAGTACACTTCCAAGCAAGGGCTTTGGGATGGAGATGCAATATGGCAGTCGTGCCAACATATCTCATCAGCCACCTGGTGGAAGGGACTTTGTGGATCTGAGGCTTTCCCATGTTGCCTCCATCATCCTCCACATCCCACCAACATCAGCCGCCTCAGTGCGCAACTGGTCCTTGTTTGGGAACACACACACACCAAAGCACACAACAGGCTGACCAATACAACGGTTGAAAAATTTGTGGTCATCAGGGCAAATTTTAGGCTTTTTGAGCCTGACAATGAGCAAGCCTCAACAAGGTTGGAAAGTGACAGTGAAGATGAGGCCTCAAGAGTGTGATGTTCAAGTGGTGGACATTGAGGAGGTCCAGGGAGAAGACATTGAAGCCTGAGAGGAAGACAACCAAAGCTTTAGTTTCTAGACTATCATTTTACAGATGTATGTTGAAAATGTTTTTGGGAGATGCGATGGATCATTGGGGATCATTCAATATTCCCTTTCTTTTGTTGTTCAGAGAAATCATCCCATGTGAAGAGTCAACTCATTTAGTTAAAGTTAAATTCGTAACCAAATAGTTTTTTGTTATTTCTATTGGAAAGATTTAATAATTTACAATTATGTCTACTTATGATAAGGTCAAATATTTATGCTTCTGTCTCCATATGATATGGTAAATATATCCCATGCAAAAAAACATCTATTAATTTGCATATATTTCCGTTAATTTCCATATATTCCCGTTAATTCCCATATATTCCCATTAATTCCCACGTAAAGTTTCCACCTCTGAATATTCCCTAAAATGTGCAAACCAAATAGACAACAATATTTTTTTCACCTCTCCCACATTAACTTCATGGAATTTAAAATTACAATGCTTGTCTGGAGTGGGGCCCTTTAGTAGGGTTGCCAATCCTAGGTCGGCGGCGAGGGTCGCAGTTCCTAGAAAGAGACTAAAGCGGACAAAGACTACGGTGGAGTGGGGTCCACGTCCCGCGCCAGAGCCGCCACCGTGGACAGATGCCCAGACCCTGGGCGTTATGTGTTTTGTCTGGTCTAGGGGTTTTGTATGTTTATGGGGCTGTTTCCTTTCTAGGTAGTGTTGTATGTCTATGGTTGCCTAGATTGGTTCTCAATTAGAGGCAGCTGTCTGTCGTTGTCTCTGATTGGGAACCATATTTAGGCAGCCATGTTCTTTGGGTATTTTGTGGGTGATTGTCCTCTGTCTTTGTGTCATTGCACCAGATAGGACTGTTTCGGTTTTCACATTTGTTGTTTTGTAGTGTTCTCGTTTATCGTCGATATTAAAGATGTTGAACACTAACCACGCTGCATTTTGGTCCTCCTCTCCTTCCCAGGAAGATAACCGTTACAGTCACGTGCACTAGTACAGTGAAATGCCTTTCTTGCTCTTTCCCAACAATGCAGTAATCAATATCAGTTGTACTATAATATATTTTTTAAGTCAAGTAGAACAAAAACACAAGAGAAATAGAAATAAGAAGAGAATGAGAAAGTAAGTAAGCTTTATACAGGGTCAGTTCCAGTACCATATTTACAATGTGCAGGGATACTGGAGTGGTAGGGTTAGATATCTATAGAGGTAAGGAGATAATTGTGTAGTCTAGAGCGATTTCCTAGGTTAGCTAGCCAGCTATTGTCGTTCTTTTAACTCAAAGTAACGTAAACAACACTGCTAGCTAGCCAGCTAGCCCCGAATAGCAGCACTGTAGAAATTATTACACTCAACGGAACGACTTGATTAGTGTAGTGTCAACAACGCAGCTACTGCCAGCTAGCCTACTTTAGCAGTACTGTATCATTTTAATCATTTTAGTCAATAAGATTCTTGCTACGTAAGCCTAACTTTCTGAACATTCGAGACGTGTAGTCCGCTTGTCATTCCAATTTCCTTGCATTAGCGTAGCCTTTTCTGTAGCCTGTCAACTATGTGTCTGTCTATCCCTGTTCTCTCCTCTCTGCACAGACCATACAAACGCTCCCACACCGCGTGGCCGCGACCACCCTAACCTGGTGGTCCCAGCGCGTACGACCCACGTGGAGTTCCAGGTCTCTGGTAGCCTCTGGAACTGCCAATCTGCGGCCAACAAGGCAGAGTTCATCTCAGCCTATGCCTCCCTCCAGTCCCTTGACTTCTTGGCACTGACGGAAACATGGATCACCACAGATAACACTGCTACTCCTACTGCTCTCTCCTCGTCCGCCCACGTGTTCTCGCACACCCCGAGAGCTTCTGGTCAGCGGGGTGGTGGCACCGGGATCCTCATCTCTCCCAAGTGGTCTTTCTCTCTTTCTCCCCTTACCCATCTGTCTATTGCCTCCTTTGAATTCCATGCTGTCACAGTTACCAGCCCTTTCAAGCTTAACATCCTTATCATTTATCGCCCTCCAGGTTCCCTCGGAGAGTTCATCAATGAGCTTGATGCCTTGATAAGCTCCTTTCCTGAGGACGGCTCACCTCTCACAGTTCTGGGCGACTTTAACCTCCCCACGTCTACCTTTGACTCATTCCTCTCTGCCTCCTTCTTTCCACTCCTCTCCTCTTTTGACCTCACCCTCTCACCTTCCCCCTACTCACAAGGCAGGCAATACGCTTGACCTCATCTTTACTAGATGCTGTTCTTCCACTAACCTCATTGCAACTCCCCTCCAAGTCTCCGACCACTACCTTGTATCCTTTTCCCTCTCGCTCTCATCCAACACTTCCCACACTGCCCCTACTCGGATGGTATCGCGCCGTCCCAACCTTCGCTCTCTCTCCCCCGCTACTCTCTCCTCTTCCATCCTATCTTCTCTTCCCTCTGCTCAAACTTTCTCCAACCTATCTCCTGATTCTGCCTCCTCAACCCTCCTCTCCTCCCTTACTGCATCCTTTGACTCCCTATGTCCCCTATCCTCCAGGCCGGCTCGGTCCTCCCCTCCCGCTCCGTGGCTCGACGACTCATTGCGAGCTCACAGAACAGGGCTCCGGGCAGCCGAGCGGAAATGGAGGAAAACTCGCCTCCCTGCGGACCTGGCATCCTTTCACTCCCTCCTCTCTACATTTTCCTCCTCTGTCTCTGCTGCTAAAGCCACTTTCTACCATTCTAAGTTCCAAGCATCTGCCTCTAACCCTAGGAAGCTCTTTGCCCCCTTCTCCCCCTCCTGAATCCTCCCCCCTCCCTCCTCCCTCTCTGCAGATGACTTCGTCAACCATTTTGAAAAGAAGGTCGATGACATCCGATCCTCGTTTGCTAAGTCAAACGACACCGCTGGTTCTGCTCACACTGCCCTACCCTATGCTCTGACCTCTTTCTCCCCTCTCTCCAGATGAAATCTCGCGTCTTGTGACGGCCGGCCGCCCAACAACCTGCCCGCTTGACCCTATCCCCTCCTCTCTTCTCCAGACCATTTCCGGAGACCTTCTCCCTTACCTCACCTCGCTCATCAACTCATCCCTGACCGCTGGCTACGTCCCTCCCGTCTTCAAGAGAGCGAGAGTTGCACCCCTTCTGAAAAAACCTACACTCGATCCCTCCGATGTCAACAACTACAGACCAGTATCCCTTCTCTCTTTTCTCTCCAAAACTCTTGAGCGTGCCGTCCTTGGCCAGCTCTACCGCTATCTCTCTCAGAATGACCTTCTTGATCCAAATCAGTCAGGTTTCAAGACTAGTCATTCAACTGAGACTGCTCTTCTCTGTATCACGGAGGCGCTCCGCACTGCTAAAGCTAACTCTCTCTCCTCTGCTCTCATCCTTCTAGACCTATCGGCTGCCTTCGATACTGTGAACCATCAGATCCTCCTCTCCACCCTCTCCGAGTTGGGCATCTCCGGCGCGGCCCACGCTTGGATTGCGTCCTACCTGACAGGTCGCTCCTACCAGGTGGCGTGGCGAGAATCTGTCTCCTCACCACGCGCTCTCACCACTGGTGTCCCCCAGGGCTCTGTTCTAGGCCCTCTCTTATTCTCGCTATACACCAAGTCACTTGGCTCTGTCATAACCTCACATGGTCTCTCCTATCATTGCTATGCAGACGACACACAATTAATCTTCTCCTTTCCCCCTTCTGATGACCAGGTGGCGAATCGCATCTCTGCATGTCTGGCAGACATATCAGTGTGGATGACGGATCACCACCTCAAGCTGAACCTCAGCAAGACGGAGCTCCTCTTCCTCCCGGGAAGGACTGCCCGTTCCATGATCTCGCCATCACGGTTGACAACTCCATTGTGTCCTCCTCCCAGAGCGCTAAGAACCTTGGCGTGATCCTGGACAACACCCTGACGTTCTCAACTAACATCAAGGCGGTGTCCCGTTCCTGTAGGTTCATGCTCTACAACATCCGCAGAGTACGACCCTGCCTCACACAGGAAGCGGCGCAGGTCCTAATCCAGGCACTTGTCATCTCCCGTCTTGATTACTGCAACTCGCTGTTGGCTGGGCTCCCTGCCTGTGCCATTAAACCCTACAACTCATCCAGAACGCCGCAGCCCGTCTGGTGTTCAACCTTCCCAAGTTCACTCACGTCACCCCGCTCCTCCGCTCTCTCCACTGGCTTCCAGTTGAAGCTCGCATCCGCTACAAGACCATGGTGCTCGCCACGGAGCTGTGAGGGGAACGGCACCTCAGTACCTCCAGGCTCTGATCAGGCCCTACACCCAAACAAGGGCACTGCGTTCATCCACCTCTGGCCTGCTCGCCTCCCTACCACTGAGGAAGTACAGTTCCCGCTCAGCCCAGTCAAAACTGTTCGCTGCTCTGGCCCCCAATGGTGGAACAAACTCCCTCACGACGCCAGGACAGCGGAGTCAATCACCACCTTCCAGAGACACCTGAAACCCCACCTCTTCAAGGAATACCTAGGATAGGGTAAGTAAGGGTAGGTAATCCTCCCCCCCAACAAGATTTAGATGCAAGTGGCTGTTCCACTGGTTGTCATAAGGTGTATGCACCAATTTGTAAGTCGCTCTGGATAAGAGCGTCTGCTAAATGACTTAAATGTAAATGTAATGTGACTAGGCATCAGGATATATGATTAACAGAAGTAGCAGCAGAGTATATTATAATTGTGTGTGTGTGCATGTGTAAAGTAAGTATGAATGTGTGTGCGTGCATGTGTGTGTCAGCAAACAAAGTGTGTGTGCGTGAGGTGTGTGTAGAAAGTGCATAGTGTTGTGTTGCAGTGTCACTGTGAGTGTGTGTGTGTGCATAGAGACAGCGCAAAAATACAAATAAAATAGAAGGGTCAGTGCCAATAGTCCATGTACCCATTTTGTTAGACATTTAGCAGTCTTATTGCTTGGGGATAGAAGCATTTTGTGTCTGTGCTCCGGTACCGCTAGCCATGCGTAAGCAGAGAGAACAGTCTATGGCTTGGGTGGCTGGAGTCTTTAACCATTTTCCGGGCCTTCCTTTCACACTGCCTGATATAGAGGTCCTGGATGGCAGGGAGCTCGGCCCCGGTGATGTACTGGGCTGTCTGCACCACCCTGTGTAGCGCCATGCCACCGAGGGCGGTGCAGTTGCCATACCAAGCAGTGATGCAGCCAGTCAAGATGCTCTCAATGGTGCAGCTGTAGACCTTTTTACGAACAATGGGTCGAGACTTCTACTAGTTATCACACTTTTTGCTGTTGATGAAGAGGCAAACCCCTCCCCCTCTCGCTTTCCTTGACTCCAATGTCCTGTCTGCTTGGTGAATGGAGTTGGATAGCCATGGGGGGAATCTTGTTCCAAAAGCCATGTTTCAGAAAAGCAGAGAATATTGCAGTTATGAGTGCTACTAGTTATGGCAGTGCATATGGGGGGGTTAAGATGTTAAGTCTCCTCTCCACCCCTATAGCTGGCAGGGTGTCTCCTCTCGACCCCTATAGCTGGCAGGGTGTCTCCTCTCCACCCCTATAGCTGGCAGGGTGTCTCCTCTCCACCCCTATAGCTGGCAGGGTGTCTCCTCTCCACCCCTATAGCTGGCAGGGTGTCTCCTCTCCACCCCTATAGCTGGCAGGGTGTCTCCTCTCGACCCCTATAGCTGGCAGGGTGTCTCCTCTCCACCCCTATAGCTGGCAGGATGTCTCCTCTCCACCCCTATAGCTGGCAGGGTGTCTCCTCTCGACCCCTATAGCTGGTAGGGTGTCTCCTCTCCACCCCTATAGCTAGCAGGGTGTCTCCTCTCCACCCCTATAGCTGGCAGGTGGTCTCCTCTCCACCCCTATAGCTGGCAGGTGGTCTCCTCTCCACCCCTATAGCTGGCAGGGTGTCTCCTTTCCACCCCTATAGCTGGCAAGGTGTCTCCTTTCCACCCCTATAGCTGGCAGGGTGTCTCCTCTTTACCCCTATAGCTGGCAGGGTGTCTCCTCTTTACCCCTATAGCTGGCAGGGTGCCTCCTCTCCACCCCTATAGATGGCAGGGTGCCTCCTCTCAACCCCTATAGCTGGCAGGGTGTCTCCTCTCCACCCCTATAGCTGGCAGGGTGTCTCCTTTCCACCCCTATAGCTGGCAGGGTGTCTCCTCTCCACCCCTATAGCTGGCAGGGTGTCTCCTCTTTACCCCTATAGCTGGCAGGGTGTCTCCTCTCCACCCCTATAGCTGGCAGGGTGTCTCCTCTTTACCCCTATAGCTGGCAAGGTGTCTCCTTTCCACCCCTATAGCTGGCAGGGTGCCTCCTCTCAACCCCTATAGCTGGCAGGGTGTCTCCTTTCCACCCCTATAGCTGGCAGGGTGTCTCCTCTCCACCCCTATAGCTGGCAGGGTGTCTCCTTTCCACCCCTATAGCTGGCAGGGTGTCTCCTCTCCACCCCTATAGCTGGCAGGGTGTCTCCTTTCCACCCCTATAGCTGGCAGGGTGTCTCCTCTCCACCCCTATAGCTGGCAGGGTGCAACCCGTATAGCTGGCAGGGTGTCTCCTCTCCACCCCTATAGCTGGCAGGGTGTCTCCTTTCCACCCCTATAGCTGGCAGGGTGTCTCCTCTCCACCCCTATAGCTGGCAGGGTGTCTCCTTTCCACCCCTATAGCTGGCAGGGTGCCTCCTCTCCACCCCTATAGCTGGCAGGGTGTCTCCTTTCCACCCCTATAGCTGGCAGGGTGCCTCCTCTCAACCCCTATAGCTGGCAGGGTGTCTCCTTTCCACCCCTATAGCTGGCAGGGTGTCTCCTCTCCACCCCTATAGCTGGCAGGGTGTCTCCTTTCCACCCCTATAGCTGGCAGGGTGTCTCCTTTCCACCCCTATAGCTGGCAGGGTGTCTCCTTTCCACCCCTATAGCTGGCAGGGTGCCTCCTCTCAACCCCTATAGCTGGCAGGGTGTCTCCTTTCCACCCCTATAGCTGGCAGGGTGTCTCCTCTCCACCCCTATAGCTGGCAGGGTGTCTCCTTTCCACCCCTATAGCTGGCAGGGTGTCTCCTTTCCACCCCTATAGCTGGCAGGGTGTCTCCTCTCCACCCCTATAGCTGGCAGGGTGTCTCCTTTCCACCCCTATAGCTGGCAGGGTGTCTCCTTTCCACCCCTATAGCTGGCAGGGTGTCTCCTCTCCACCCCTATAGCTGGCAGGGTGCCTCCTTTCCACCCCTATAGCTGGCAGGGTGTCTCCTCTCCACCCCTATAGCTGGCAGGGTGTCTCCTTTCCACCCCTATAGCTGGCAGGGTGTCTCCTCTCCACCCCTATAGCTGGCAGGGTGCCTCCTTTCCACCCCTATAGCTGGCAGGATGTCTCCTCTCCACCCCTATAGCTGGCAGGGTGCCTCCTTTCCACCCCTATAGCTGGCAGGGTGTCTCCTCTCCACCCCTATAGCTGGCAGGGTGCCTCCTCTCAACCCCTATAGCTGGCAGGGTGTCTCCTCTCCACACCTATAGCTGGCAGGGTGTCTCCTTTCCACCCCTATAGCTGGCAGGGTGTCTCCTCTCCACCCCTATAGCTGGCAGGGTGTCTCCTCTTTACCCCTATAGCTGGCAGGGTGTCTCCTCTCCACCCCTATAGCTGGCAGGGTGTCTCCTCTTTACCCCTATAGCTGGCAAGGTGTCTCCTTTCCACCCCTATAGCTGGCAGGGTGCCTCCTCTCAACCCCTATAGCTGGCAGGGTGTCTCCTCTCCACCCCTATAGCTGGCAGGGTGTCTCCTCTCCACCCCTATAGCTGGCAGGGTGTCTCCTCTCCACCCCTATAGCTGGCAGGGTGTCTCCTCTCCACCCCTATAGCTGGCAGGGTGTCTCCTCTCCACCCCTATAGCTGGCAGGGTGTCTCCTCTCCACCCCTATAGCTGGCAGGGTGTCTCCTCTCCACCCCTATAGCTGGCAGGGTGTCTCCTCTTTACCCCTATAGCTGGCAGGGTGTCTCCTCTCCACCCCTATAGCTGGCAGGGTGTCTCCTCTTACCCCTATAGCTGGCAAGGTGTCTCCTTTCCACCCCTATAGCTGGCAGGGTGCCTCCTCTCAACCCCTATAGCTGGCAGGGTGTCTCCTTTCCACCCCTATAGCTGGCAGGGTGTCTCCTCTCCACCCCTATAGCTGGCAGGGTGTCTCCTTTCCACCCCTCTAGCTGGCAGGGTGTCTCCTCTCCACCCCTATAGCTGGCAGGGTGTCTCCTCTCTACCCCTATAGCTGGCAGGGTGTCTCCTCTCCACCCCTATAGCTGGCAGGGTGTCTCCTTTCCACCCCTATAGCTGGCAGGGTGCCTCCTCTCCACCCCTATAGCTGGCAGGGTGTCTCCTTTCCACCCCTATAGCTGGCAGGGTGCCTCATCTCCACCCCTATAGCTGGCAGGGTGTCTCCTTTCCACCCCTATAGCTGGCAGGGTGCCTCCTCTCAACCCCTATAGCTGGCAGGGTGTCTCCTTTCCACCCCTATAGCTGGCAGGGTGTCTCCTCTCCACCCCTATAGCTGGCAGGGTGTCTCCTTTCCACCCCTATAGCTGGCAGGGTGTCTCCTTTCCACCCCTATAGCTGGCAGGGTGTCTCCTTTCCACCCCTATAGCTGGCAGGGTGCCTCCTCTCAACCCCTATAGCTGGCAGGGTGTCTCCTTTCCACCCCTATAGCTGGCAGGGTGTCTCCTCTCCACCCCTATAGCTGGCAGGGTGTCTCCTTTCCACCCCTATAGCTGGCAGGGTGTCTCCTTTCCACCCCTATAGCTGGCAGGGTGTCTCCTCTCCACCCCTATAGCTGGCAGGGTGTCTCCTTTCCACCCCTATAGCTGGCAGGGTGTCTCCTTTCCACCCCTATAGCTGGCAGGGTGTCTCCTCTCCACCCCTATAGCTGGCAGGGTGCCTCCTTTCCACCCCTATAGCTGGCAGGGTGTCTCCTCTCCACCCCTATAGCTGGCAGGGTGTCTCCTTTCCACCCCTATAGCTGGCAGGGTGTCTCCTCTCCACCCCTATAGCTGGCAGGGTGCCTCCTTTCCACCCCTATAGCTGGCAGGATGTCTCCTCTCCACCCCTATAGCTGGCAGGGTGCCTCCTTTCCACCCCTATAGCTAGCAGGGTGTCTCCTCTCCACCCCTATAGCTGGCAGGTGGTCTCCTCTCCACCCCTATAGCTGGCAGGGTGTCTCCTCTCTACCCCTATAGCTGGCAGGGTGTCTCCTTTCCACCCCTATAGCTGGCAGGGTGCCTCCTCTCCACCCCTATAGCTGGCAGGGTGCCTCCTCTCAACCCCTATAGCTGGCAGGGTGTCTGTCTCCTTTCCACCCCTATAGCTGGCAGGGTGTCTCCTCTCCACCCCTATAGCTGGCAGGGTGTCTGTCTCCTTTCCACCCCTATAGCTGGCAGGGTGCCTCCTCTCCACCCCTATAGCTGGCAGGGTGTCTCCTTTCCACCCCTATAGCTGGCAGGGTGTCTCCTCTCCACCCCTATAGCTGGCAGGGTGTCTCCTTTCCACCCCTATAGCTGGCAGGGTGTCTCCTCTCCACCCCTATAGCTGGCAGGGTGCCTCCTCTCAACCCCTATAGCTGGCAGGGTGTCTCCTTTCCACCCCTATAGCTGGCAGGGTGTCTCCTTTCCACCCCTTTAGCTGGCAGGGTGTCTCCTCTCAACCCCTATAGCTGGCAGGGTGTCTGTCTCCTTTCCACCCCTATAGCTGGCAGGGTGTCTCCTCTCCACCCCTATAGCTGGCAGGGTGTCTGTCTCCTTTCCACCCCTATAGCTGGCAGGGTGTCTCCTCTTTACCCCTATAGCTGGCAGGGTGTCTCCTCTTTACCCCTATAGCTGGCAGGGTGTCTCCTCTTTACCCCTATAGCTGGCAGGGTGTCTCCTTTCCACCCCTATAGCTGGCAGGGTGCCTCCTCTCCAACCCTATAGCTGGCAGTGTGTCTCTGTCTTCTGTCTAGCTGTAGCTCTGGGACTGGAACAGTGGCCTACTGCCTGTAACTGCCTTGAAGCCACACAGTTAGTAGTTCCTCCTCCTCCTCCTTCCTAGTTCCTATTCCTGTCTAGTTGCCATTGGAAACCCTCCAGTTGCCCATAGAGATCGTATTATAATCAAATTCCTAATTCTATGCCTGTGCCATTCCATCAGTCAGATGCCAGAGCAGACCCCTCTCCATTGCCATGGCTACCCTGCTGTAAACACAAGCCGTTGTTGCCGTGGTATGAGTTGAGCACAGATTATACTGGTTTCTAGGTTCAGCATGTTTCTGTGAGACTGTTAAAGATATTATCAAAATACGTTTAGACAACAGCTTTGTGTGTTTTGTATGTTTGGGTCCAAGGTTCTGTTGTGCTTTAGGCTAGACGGTGTCTCCCTTTGTAACAGTCGCTTGAGTTTGTTTGTATATAAATTACTATGCTACTCTTTGGTTGTCTTCAATATGCACCCGGGCCGGATTTGAATAGCTATTCTCTGATCTCTCAGTTTATCCTTCCCTTATCATTATCCTGAACGCCCAAGAAAACCAAGGTTCCCTGCCAAAATGACCATCGCCCCGTAGCACTCCCATCTGTAGCCATAAAATGCTTTGAAAGGCTGGTCATGGCTCACATCAACACCATCATCCCAGACACCCTGGATCCACTCCAATTGTGGGTATAACCTCCGTAGGTATAATTCTGTGGGCCTAATGCAGATAATGCATAAAAAACAAGATGCCCAGCGCTTCAAGGCAAGCATCCTCCTCCAAACTTTCTGTGGCATCTTGTGCACTACACTTGCCTGTCCAATGGATATAAACAACTATAGCTTGCCCACTCCATAGCAAGCTGTTATAGCCGCACTGATTGGAGAAGTAATTTAATGTTGAGCTAAATGTTCAAAATAATAATAATAATAATTCAGAGGTTTAAAAAATAACAGAATGGAAAATTATATTAACTGGTACTTTTTTCAGAATTGTATTTTGCTGGTCAGAACAGTGAAACAGAACGGGGGAAATGGTTTGGTTCAGAACGAAACGATTGGAATATAATTTTGGTTCCAACCCCTGATAAGGAGTGACCTTGGCTCGCTGAGATTTCAAATGTTCCAAAACACACACACACACACACGGTTACATTGTGCCATGTCCTAAATGCTGAGTCCTGCCTGGTCACCAAGGAGACTAAAGTCAAAGATAAAACTAGACCAGAGGAAAACACAACATAATGGAGTTTTAATGGATATAGGCTACAGTATGAAGATGATAACGACTACTCTAATCACCAGGCAAGATAGTAAAGCTAAATACATGATAACAACTGTGACATTACCATTGTATGATCTGGGGAATACGTATGTGTTAAGAAGTTAAATTGATCATTGAGATGCTTTAGTAGTAATTACAGTATTGTAATGTGAATTACACGGCACAGTAGGACAGATAAGGAGACTGTTCAGCTCCAAAAACATCTCAGATGTGAGTATTTGGATCTGAAGCAACAAACATGAGACCTCACAGCCAGACTGTAAGTGAAAGTTTATCTGCAACCTTACAGGCAGAGAGAGAGAGAGAGAGAGAGAGAGAGAGAGAGAGAGAGAGAGAGAGAGAGAGAGAGAGAGAGAGAGAGAGAGAGAGAGAGAGAGAGAGAGAGAGAGAGAGAGAGAGAGAGAGAGAGAGAGAGAGAGAGAGAGAGAGAGAGAGAGAGAGAGAGAGAGAGATATTCAAACAACAGTAATAATTCATGTTGAAAGTTCCTTAATAATGTTTATGACACTAGTATTGCTTGTCGTTTTAATATCACATTCTGAAAATGTGGCAACTCTCAGTGCTCCCATTTGTAATACAGAGTATCTCAATCTCTGCCTAAGGAGAAATAAGCACTTGCAGCAAGTGGCCAGTGTCAATGACTTCAGCAGAGTTTGGTTAGAGCACAGTGTTGTTGACTTCAGCAGAGTTGGGTTAGAGCACAGTGTTGATGACATCAGCAGAGTTGGGTTAGAGCACAGTGTTGATGACATCAGCAGAGTTGGGTTAGAGCACAGTGTTGATGACATCAGCAGAGTTGGGTTAGAGTACATTGTTGATGACATCAGCAGAGTTGGGTTAGAGCACAGTGTTGATGACATCAGCAGAGTTGGGTTAGAGCACAGTGTTGATGACATCAGCAGAGTTGGGTTAGAGCACAGTGTTGATGACATCAGCAGAGTTGGGTTAGAGCACAGTGTTGATGACTTCAGCAGAGTTGGGTTAGAGCACAGTGTTGATGACATCACAGAGTTGGGTTAGAGCACAGTGTTGATGACTTCACAGAGTTGGGTTAGAGCACAGTGTTGATGACATCAGCAGAGTTGGGTTAGAGCACAGTGTTGATGACTTTACAGAGTTGGGTTAGAGCACAGTGTTGATGACATCAGCAGAGTTGGGTTAGAGCACAGTGTTGATGACATCAGCAGAGTTGGGTTAGAGCACAGTGTTGATGTCTTCAGCAGAGTTGGGTTAGAGCACAGTATTGATGACATCAGCAGAGTTGTGTTAGAGCACAGTGTTGATGACTTCAGCAGAGTTGGGTTAGAGCACAGTGTTGATGACTTCAGCAGGGTTGGGTTAGAGCACAGTGTTGATGACTTTACAGAGTTGGGTTAGAGCACAGTGTTGATGACTTCAGCAGAGTTGGGTTAGAGCACAGTGTTGATGACATCAGCAGAGTTGGGTTAGAGCACAGTGTTGATGACATCAGCAGAGTTGGGTTAGAGCACAGTGTTGATGACATCACAGAGTTGGGTTAGAGCACAGTGTTGATGACTTCACAGAGTTGGGTTAGAGCACAGTGTTGATGACATCAGCAGAGTTGGGTTAGAGCACAGTGTTGATGACATCAGCAGAGTTGGGTTAGAGCACAGTGTTGATGACTTTACAGAGTTGGGTTAGAGCACAGTGTTGATGACATCAGCAGAGTTGGGTTAGAGCACAGTGTTGATGACATCAGCAGAGTTGGGTTAGAGCACAGTGTTGATGACATCAGCAGAGTTGGGTTAGAGCACAGTGTTGATGACTTCAGCAGAGTTGGGTTAGAGCACAGTGTTGATGACATCACAGAGTTGGGTTAGAGCACAGTGTTGATGACTTCACAGAGTTGGGTTAGAGCACAGTGTTGATGACTTCACAGAGTTGGGTTAGAGCACAGTGTTGATGACATCACAGAGTTGGGTTAGAGCACAGTGTTGATGACTTCACAGAGTTGGGTTAGAGCACAGTGTTGATGACATCAGCAGAGTTGGGTTAGAGCACAGTGTTGATGACTTTACAGAGTTGGGTTAGAGCACAGTGTTGATGACATCAGCAGAGTTGGGTTAGAGCACAGTGTTGATGACATCAGCAGAGTTGGGTTAGAGCACAGTGTTGATGTCTTCAGCAGAGTTGGGTTAGAGCACAGTATTGATGACATCAGCAGAGTTGTGTTAGAGCACAGTGTTGATGACTTCAGCAGAGTTGGGTTAGAGCACAGTGTTGATGACTTCAGCAGGGTTGGGTTAGAGCACAGTGTTGATGACTTTACAGAGTTGGGTTAGAGCACAGTGTTGATGACTTCAGCAGAGTTGGGTTAGAGCACAGTGTTGATGACATCAGCAGAGTTGGGTTAGAGCACAGTGTTGATGTCTTCAGCAGAGTTGGGTTAGAGCACAGTGTTGATGACATCACAGAGTTGGGTTAGAGCACAGTGTTGATGACTTCACAGAGTTGGGTTAGAGCACAGTGTTGATGACATCAGCAGAGTTGGGTTAGAGCACAGTGTTGATGACATCAGCAGAGTTGGGTTAGAGCACAGTGTTGATGACTTTACAGAGTTGGGTTAGAGCACAGTGTTGATGACATCAGCAGAGTTGGGTTAGAGCACAGTGTTGATGACATCAGCAGAGTTGGGTTAGAGCACAGTGTTGATGACATCAGCAGAGTTGGGTTAGAGCACAGTGTTGATGACTTCAGCAGAGTTGGGTTAGAGCACAGTGTTGATGACATCACAGAGTTGGGTTAGAGCACAGTGTTGATGACTTCACAGAGTTGGGTTAGAGCACAGTGTTGATGACTTCACAGAGTTGGGTTAGAGCACAGTGTTGATGACATCAGCAGAGTTGGGTTAGAGCACAGTGTTGATGACTTCAGCAGAGTTGGGTTAGAGCACAGTGTTGATGACATCACAGAGTTGGGTTAGAGCACAGTGTTGATGACTTTACAGAGTTGGGTTAGAGCACAGTGTTGATGACTTCAGCAGAGTTGGGTTAGAGCACAGTGTTGATGACATCACAGAGTTGGGTTAGAGCACAGTGTTGATGACTTCACAGAGTTGGGTTAGAGCACAGTGTTGATGACTTTACAGAGTTGGGTTAGAGCACAGTGTTGATGACTTCACAGAGTTGGTTAGAGCACAGTGTTGATGACTTTACAGAGTTGGGTTAGAGCACAGTGTTGATGACATCAGCAGAGTTGGGTTAGAGCACAGTGTTGATGACTTTACAGAGTTGGGTTAGAGCACAGTGTTGATGACTTCAGCAGTTGGGTTAGAGCACAGTGTTGATGACATCAGCAGAGTTGGGTTAGAGCACAGTGTTGATGACATCAGCAGAGTTGGGTTAGAGCACAGTGTTGATGACATCAGCAGAGTTGGGTTAGAGCACAGTGTTGATGACATCAGCAGAGTTGGGTTAGAGCACAGTGTTGATGACTTCAGCAGAGTTGGGTTAGAGCACAGTGTTGATGACATCACAGAGTTGGGTTAGAGCACAGTGTTGATGACTTCACAGAGTTGGGTTAGAGCACAGTGTTGATGACTTCACAGAGTTGGGTTAGAGCACAGTGTTGATGACATCAGCAGAGTTGGGTTAGAGCACAGTGTTGATGACTTCAGCAGAGTTGGGTTAGAGCACAGTGTTGATGACATCACAGAGTTGGGTTAGAGCACAGTGTTGATGACTTTACAGAGTTGGGTTAGAGCACAGTGTTGATGACTTCAGCAGAGTTGGGTTAGAGCACAGTGTTGATGACATCACAGAGTTGGGTTAGAGCACAGTGTTGATGACTTCACAGAGTTGGGTTAGAGCACAGTGTTGATGACTTTACAGAGTTGGGTTAGAGCACAGTGTTGATGACTTCACAGAGTTGGTTAGAGCACAGTGTTGATGACTTCACAGAGTTGGGTTAGAGCACAGTGTTGATGACATCAGCAGAGTTGGGTTAGAGCACAGTGTTGATGACTTTACAGAGTTGGGTTAGAGCACAGTGTTGATGACATCAGCAGAGTTGGGTTAGAGCACAGTGTTGATGACATCAGCAGAGTTGGGTTAGAGCACAGTGTTGATGTCTTCAGCAGAGTTGGGTTAGAGCACAGTATTGATGACATCAGCAGAGTTGTGTTAGAGCACTGTGTTGATGACTTCAGCAGAGTTGGGTTAGAGCACAGTGTTGATGACTTCAGCAGGGTTGGGTTAGAGCACAGTGTTGATGACTTTACAGAGTTGGGTTAGAGCACAGTGTTGATGACTTCAGCAGAGTTGGGTTAGAGCACAGTGTTGATGACATCAGCAGAGTTGGGTTAGAGCACAGTGTTGATGTCTTCAGCAGAGTTGGGTTAGAGCACAGTGTTGATGACATCACAGAGTTGGGTTAGAGCACAGTGTTGATGACTTCACAGAGTTGGGTTAGAGCACAGTGTTGATGACATCAGCAGAGTTGGGTTAGAGCACAGTGTTGATGACATCAGCAGAGTTGGGTTAGAGCACAGTGTTGATGACTTTACAGAGTTGGGTTAGAGCACAGTGTTGATGACATCAGCAGAGTTGGGTTAGAGCACAGTGTTGATGACATCAGCAGAGTTGGGTTAGAGCACAGTGTTGATGACATCAGCAGAGTTGGGTTAGAGCACAGTGTTGATGACTTCAGCAGAGTTGGGTTAGAGCACAGTGTTGATGACATCACAGAGTTGGGTTAGAGCACAGTGTTGATGACTTCACAGAGTTGGGTTAGAGCACAGTGTTGATGACTTCACAGAGTTGGGTTAGAGCACAGTGTTGATGACATCACAGAGTTGGGTTAGAGCACAGTGTTGATGACTTCACAGAGTTGGGTTAGAGCACAGTGTTGATGACATCAGCAGAGTTGGGTTAGAGCACAGTGTTGATGACTTTACAGAGTTGGGTTAGAGCACAGTGTTGATGACATCAGCAGAGTTGGGTTAGAGCACAGTGTTGATGACATCAGCAGAGTTGGGTTAGAGCACAGTGTTGATGTCTTCAGCAGAGTTGGGTTAGAGCACAGTATTGATGACATCAGCAGAGTTGTGTTAGAGCACAGTGTTGATGACTTCAGCAGAGTTGGGTTAGAGCACAGTGTTGATGACTTCAGCAGGGTTGGGTTAGAGCACAGTGTTGATGACTTTACAGAGTTGGGTTAGAGCACAGTGTTGATGACTTCAGCAGAGTTGGGTTAGAGCACAGTGTTGATGACATCAGCAGAGTTGGGTTAGAGCACAGTGTTGATGTCTTCAGCAGAGTTGGGTTAGAGCACAGTGTTGATGACATCACAGAGTTGGGTTAGAGCACAGTGTTGATGACTTCACAGAGTTGGGTTAGAGCACAGTGTTGATGACATCAGCAGAGTTGGGTTAGAGCACAGTGTTGATGACATCAGCAGAGTTGGGTTAGAGCACAGTGTTGATGACTTTACAGAGTTGGGTTAGAGCACAGTGTTGATGACATCAGCAGAGTTGGGTTAGAGCACAGTGTTGATGACATCAGCAGAGTTGGGTTAGAGCACAGTGTTGATGACATCAGCAGAGTTGGGTTAGAGCACAGTGTTGATGACTTCAGCAGAGTTGGGTTAGAGCACAGTGTTGATGACATCACAGAGTTGGGTTAGAGCACAGTGTTGATGACTTCACAGAGTTGGGTTAGAGCACAGTGTTGATGACTTCACAGAGTTGGGTTAGAGCACAGTGTTGATGACATCAGCAGAGTTGGGTTAGAGCACAGTGTTGATGACTTCAGCAGAGTTGGGTTAGAGCACAGTGTTGATGACATCACAGAGTTGGGTTAGAGCACAGTGTTGATGACTTTACAGAGTTGGGTTAGAGCACAGTGTTGATGACTTCAGCAGAGTTGGGTTAGAGCACAGTGTTGATGACATCACAGAGTTGGGTTAGAGCACAGTGTTGATGACTTCACAGAGTTGGGTTAGAGCACAGTGTTGATGACTTTACAGAGTTGGGTTAGAGCACAGTGTTGATGACTTCACAGAGTTGGTTAGAGCACAGTGTTGATGACTTTACAGAGTTGGGTTAGAGCACAGTGTTGATGACATCAGCAGAGTTGGGTTAGAGCACAGTGTTGATGACTTTACAGAGTTGGGTTAGAGCACAGTGTTGATGACTTCAGCAGAGTTGGGTTAGAGCACAGTGTTGATGACATCAGCAGAGTTGGGTTAGAGCACAGTGTTGATGACATCAGCAGAGTTGGGTTAGAGCACAGTGTTGATGACATCAGCAGAGTTGGGTTAGAGCACAGTGTTGATGACATCAGCAGAGTTGGGTTAGAGCACAGTGTTGATGACTTCAGCAGAGTTGGGTTAGAGCACAGTGTTGATGACATCACAGAGTTGGGTTAGAGCACAGTGTTGATGACTTCACAGAGTTGGGTTAGAGCACAGTGTTGATGACTTCACAGAGTTGGGTTAGAGCACAGTGTTGATGACATCAGCAGAGTTGGGTTAGAGCACAGTGTTGATGACTTCAGCAGAGTTGGGTTAGAGCACAGTGTTGATGACATCACAGAGTTGGGTTAGAGCACAGTGTTGATGACTTTACAGAGTTGGGTTAGAGCACAGTGTTGATGACTTCAGCAGAGTTGGGTTAGAGCACAGTGTTGATGACATCACAGAGTTGGGTTAGAGCACAGTGTTGATGACTTCACAGAGTTGGGTTAGAGCACAGTGTTGATGACTTTACAGAGTTGGGTTAGAGCACAGTGTTGATGACTTCACAGAGTTGGTTAGAGCACAGTGTTGATGACTTTACAGAGTTGGGTTAGAGCACAGTGTTGATGACATCAGCAGAGTTGGGTTAGAGCACAGTGTTGATGACTTTACAGAGTTGGGTTAGAGCACAGTGTTGATGACTTCAGCAGAGTTGGGTTAGAGCACAGTGTTGATGACATCAGCAGAGTTGGGTTAGAGCACAGTGTTGATGACTTTACAGAGTTGGGTTAGAGCACAGTGTTGATGACATCAGCAGAGTTGGTTAGAGCACAGTGTTGATGACTTTACAGAGTTGGGTTAGAGCACAGTGTTGATGACATCAGCAGAGTTGGGTTAGAGCACAGTGTTGATGACATCAGCAGAGTTGGGTTAGAGCACAGTGTTGATGACATCAGCAGAGTTGGGTTAGAGCACAGTGTTGATGACATCAGCAGAGTTGGGTTAGAGCACAGTGTTGATGACTTTACAGAGTTGGGTTAGAGCACAGTGTTGATGACATCACAGAGTTTGGTTAGAGCACAGTGTTGATGACTTTACAGAGTTGGGTTAGAGCACAGTGTTGATGACATCAGCAGAGTTGGTTAGAGCACAGTGTTGATGACTTTACAGAGTTGGGTTAGAGCACAGTGTTGATGACATCAGCAGAGTTGGTTAGAGCACAGTGTTGATGACATCAGCAGGGTTGGGTTAGAGCACAGTGTTGATGACATCAGCAGGGTTGGGTTAGAGCACAGTGTTGATGACATCAGCAGGGTTGGGTTAGAGCACAGTGTTGATGACATCAGCAGAGTTGGGTTAGAGCACAGTGTTGATGACTTTACAGAGTTGGGTTAGAGCACAGTGTTGATGACATCAGCAGAGTTGGTTAGAGCACAGTGTTGATGACATCAGCAGGCTTGGGTTAGAGCACAGTGTTGATGACATCAGCAGGGTTGGGTTAGAGCACAGTGTTGATGACATCAGCAGAGTTGGGTTAGAGCACAGTGTTGATGACATCAGCAGAGTTGGTTAGAGCACAGTGTTGATGACTTTACAGAGTTGGGTTAGAGCACAGTGTTGATGACATCAGCAGAGTTGGGTTAGAGCACAGTGTTGATGACTTTACAGAGTTGGGTTAGAGCACAGTGTTGATGACATCAGCAGAGTTGGTTAGAGCACAGTGTTGATGACTTTACAGAGTTGGGTTAGAGCACAGTGTTGATGACATCAGCAGAGTTGGTTAGAGCACAGTGTTGATGACTTTACAGAGTTGGGTTAGAGCACAGTGTTGATGACATCAGCAGAGTTGGTTAGAGCACAGTGTTGATGACTTTACAGAGTTGGGTTAGAGCACAGTGTTGATGACATCAGCAGAGTTGGGTTAGAGCACAGTGTTGATGACTTTACAGAGTTGGGTTAGAGCACAGTGTTGATGACATCAGCAGAGTTGGTTAGAGCACAGTGTTGATGACTTTACAGAGTTGGGTTAGAGCACAGTGTTGATGACATCAGCAGAGTTGGGTTAGAGCACAGTGTTGATGACTTTACAGAGTTGGGTTAGAGCACAGTGTTGATGACATCAGCAGAGTTGGTTAGAGCACAGTGTTGATGACTTTACAGAGTTGGGTTAGAGCACAGTGTTGATGACATCAGCAGAGTTGGGTTAGAGCACAGTGTTGATGACATCAGCAGAGTTGGTTAGAGCACAGTGTTGATGACTTTACAGAGTTGGGTTAGAGCACAGTGTTGATGACATCAGCAGAGTTGGTTAGAGCACAGTGTTGATGACATCAGCAGGGTTGGGTTAGAGCACAGTGTTGATGACATCAGCAGGGTTGGGTTAGAGCACAGTGTTGATGACTTCACAGAGTTGGGTTAGAGCACAGTGTTGATGACATCAGCAGAGTTGGGTTAGAGCACAGTGTTGATGACTTTACAGAGTTGGGTTAGAGCACAGTGTTGATGACATCAGCAGAGTTGGTTAGAGCACAGTGTTGATGACTTTACAGAGTTGGGTTAGAGCACAGTGTTGATGACATCAGCAGAGTTGGGTTAGAGCACAGTGTTGATGACATCAGCAGAGTTGGGTTAGAGCACAGTGTTGATGACATCAGCAGAGTTGGGTTAGAGCACAGTGTTGATGACTTTACAGAGTTGGGTTAGAGCACAGTGTTGATGACATCAGCAGAGTTGGGTTAGAGCACAGTGTTGATGACATCAGCAGAGTTGGGTTAGAGCACAGTGTTGATGACATCAGCAGAGTTGGGTTAGAGCACAGTGTTGATGACTTTACAGAGTTGGGTTAGAGCACAGTGTTGATGACATCAGCAGAGTTGGGTTAGAGCACAGTGTTGATGACATCAGCAGAGTTGGGTTAGAGCACAGTGTTGATGACATCAGCAGAGTTGGGTTAGAGCACAGTGTTGATGACATCAGCAGAGTTGGGTTAGAGCACAGTGTTGATGACATCAGCAGAGTTGGTTAGAGCACAGTGTTGATGACTTTACAGAGTTGGGTTAGAGCACAGTGTTGATGACATCAGCAGAGTTGGTTAGAGCACAGTGTTGATGACATCAGCAGGGTTGGGTTAGAGCACAGTGTTGATGACATCAGCAGGGTTGGGTTAGAGCACAGTGTTGATGACTTCACAGAGTTGGGTTAGAGCACAGTGTTGATGACATCAGCAGAGTTGGGTTAGAGCACAGTGTTGATGACTTTACAGAGTTGGGTTAGAGCACAGTGTTGATGACATCAGCAGAGTTGGTTAGAGCACAGTGTTGATGACTTTACAGAGTTGGGTTAGAGCACAGTGTTGATGACATCAGCAGAGTTGGTTAGAGCACAGTGTTGATGACATCAGCAGAGTTGGGTTAGAGCACAGTGTTGATGACTTTACAGAGTTGGGTTAGAGCACAGTGTTGATGACATCAGCAGAGTTGGTTAGAGCACAGTGTTGATGACTTCAGCAGAGTTGGGTTAGAGCACAGTGTTGATGACTTTACAGAGTTGGGTTAGAGCACAGTGTTGATGACATCAGCAGGGTTGGGTTAGAGCACAGTGTTGATGACATCAGCAGAGTTGGGTTAGAGCACAGTGTTGATGACTTTACAGAGTTGGGTTAGAGCACAGTGTTGATGACATCAGCAGAGTTGGGTTAGAGCACAGTGTTGATGACATCAGCAGAGTTGGGTTAGAGCACAGTGTTGATGACTTTACAGAGTTGGGTTAGAGCACAGTGTTGATGACATCAGCAGAGTTGGTTAGAGCACAGTGTTGATGACTTTACAGAGTTGGGTTAGAGCACAGTGTTGATGACATCAGCAGAGTTGGTTAGAGCACAGTGTTGATGACTTTACAGAGTTGGGTTAGAGCACAGTGTTGATGACATCAGCAGAGTTGGTTAGAGCACAGTGTTGATGACTTTACAGAGTTGGGTTAGAGCACAGTGTTGATGACATCAGCAGAGTTGGGTTAGAGCACAGTGTTGATGACTTTACAGAGTTGGGTTAGAGCACAGTGTTGATGACATCAGCAGAGTTGGGTTAGAGCACAGTGTTGATGACATCAGCAGAGTTGGGTTAGAGCACAGTGTTGATGACATCAGCAGAGTTGGGTTAGAGCACAGTGTTGATGACATCAGCAGAGTTGGGTTAGAGCACAGTGTTGATGACTTTACAGAGTTGGGTTAGAGCACAGTGTTGATGACTTCAGCAGAGTTGGGTTAGAGCACAGTGTTGATGACATCAGCAGAGTTGGGTTAGAGCACAGTGTTGATGACATCAGCAGAGTTGGGTTAGAGCACAGTGTTGATGACATCAGCAGAGTTGGGTTAGAGCACAGTGTTGATGACATCAGCAGAGTTGGTTAGAGCACAGTGTTGATGACTTTACAGAGTTGGGTTAGAGCACAGTGTTGATGACATCAGCAGAGTTGGTTAGAGCACAGTGTTGATGACATCAGCAGGGTTGGGTTAGAGCACAGTGTTGATGACATCAGCAGGGTTGGGTTAGAGCACAGTGTTGATGACTTCACAGAGTTGGGTTAGAGCACAGTGTTGATGACATCAGCAGAGTTGGGTTAGAGCACAGTGTTGATGACTTTACAGAGTTGGGTTAGAGCACAGTGTTGATGACATCAGCAGAGTTGGTTAGAGCACAGTGTTGATGACTTTACAGAGTTGGGTTAGAGCACAGTGTTGATGACATCAGCAGAGTTGGTTAGAGCACAGTGTTGATGACATCAGCAGAGTTGGGTTAGAGCACAGTGTTGATGACTTTACAGAGTTGGGTTAGAGCACAGTGTTGATGACATCAGCAGAGTTGGTTAGAGCACAGTGTTGATGACTTCAGCAGAGTTGGGTTAGAGCACAGTGTTGATGACTTTACAGAGTTGGGTTAGAGCACAGTGTTGATGACATCAGCAGGGTTGGGTTAGAGCACAGTGTTGATGACATCAGCAGAGTTGGGTTAGAGCACAGTGTTGATGACTTTACAGAGTTGGGTTAGAGCACAGTGTTGATGACATCAGCAGAGTTGGGTTAGAGCACAGTGTTGATGACATCAGCAGAGTTGGGTTAGAGCACAGTGTTGATGACTTTACAGAGTTGGGTTAGAGCACAGTGTTGATGACATCAGCAGAGTTGGTTAGAGCACAGTGTTGATGACTTTACAGAGTTGGGTTAGAGCACAGTGTTGATGACATCAGCAGAGTTGGTTAGAGCACAGTGTTGATGACTTTACAGAGTTGGGTTAGAGCACAGTGTTGATGACATCAGCAGAGTTGGTTAGAGCACAGTGTTGATGACTTTACAGAGTTGGGTTAGAGCACAGTGTTGATGACATCAGCAGAGTTGGGTTAGAGCACAGTGTTGATGACTTTACAGAGTTGGGTTAGAGCACAGTGTTGATGACATCAGCAGAGTTGGTTAGAGCACAGTGTTGATGACTTTACAGAGTTGGGTTAGAGCACAGTGTTGATGACATCAGCAGAGTTGGGTTAGAGCACAGTGTTGATGACTTTACAGAGTTGGGTTAGAGCACAGTGTTGATGACATCAGCAGAGTTGGTTAGAGCACAGTGTTGATGACTTTACAGAGTTGGGTTAGAGCACAGTGTTGATGACATCAGCAGAGTTGGGTTAGAGCACAGTGTTGATGACATCAGCAGAGTTGGTTAGAGCACAGTGTTGATGACTTTACAGAGTTGGGTTAGAGCACAGTGTTGATGACATCAGCAGAGTTGGTTAGAGCACAGTGTTGATGACATCAGCAGGGTTGGGTTAGAGCACAGTGTTGATGACATCAGCAGGGTTGGGTTAGAGCACAGTGTTGATGACTTCACAGAGTTGGGTTAGAGCACAGTGTTGATGACATCAGCAGAGTTGGGTTAGAGCACAGTGTTGATGACTTTACAGAGTTGGGTTAGAGCACAGTGTTGATGACATCAGCAGAGTTGGTTAGAGCACAGTGTTGATGACTTTACAGAGTTGGGTTAGAGCACAGTGTTGATGACATCAGCAGAGTTGGGTTAGAGCACAGTGTTGATGACATCAGCAGAGTTGGGTTAGAGCACAGTGTTGATGACATCAGCAGAGTTGGGTTAGAGCACAGTGTTGATGACTTTACAGAGTTGGGTTAGAGCACAGTGTTGATGACATCAGCAGAGTTGGGTTAGAGCACAGTGTTGATGACATCAGCAGAGTTGGGTTAGAGCACAGTGTTGATGACATCAGCAGAGTTGGTTTAGAGCACAGTGTTGATGACTTTACAGAGTTGGGTTAGAGCACAGTGTTGATGACATCAGCAGAGTTGGGTTAGAGCACAGTGTTGATGACATCAGCAGAGTTGGGTTAGAGCACAGTGTTGATGACATCAGCAGAGTTGGGTTAGAGCACAGTGTTGATGACATCAGCAGAGTTGGGTTAGAGCACAGTGTTGATGACATCAGCAGAGTTGGTTAGAGCACAGTGTTGATGACTTTACAGAGTTGGGTTAGAGCACAGTGTTGATGACATCAGCAGAGTTGGTTAGAGCACAGTGTTGATGACATCAGCAGGGTTGGGTTAGAGCACAGTGTTGATGACATCAGCAGGGTTGGGTTAGAGCACAGTGTTGATGACTTCACAGAGTTGGGTTAGAGCACAGTGTTGATGACATCAGCAGAGTTGGGTTAGAGCACAGTGTTGATGACTTTACAGAGTTGGGTTAGAGCACAGTGTTGATGACATCAGCAGAGTTGGTTAGAGCACAGTGTTGATGACTTTACAGAGTTGGGTTAGAGCACAGTGTTGATGACATCAGCAGAGTTGGTTAGAGCACAGTGTTGATGACATCAGCAGAGTTGGGTTAGAGCACAGTGTTGATGACTTTACAGAGTTGGGTTAGAGCACAGTGTTGATGACATCAGCAGAGTTGGTTAGAGCACAGTGTTGATGACTTCAGCAGAGTTGGGTTAGAGCACAGTGTTGATGACTTTACAGAGTTGGGTTAGAGCACAGTGTTGATGACATCAGCAGGGTTGGGTTAGAGCACAGTGTTGATGACATCAGCAGAGTTGGGTTAGAGCACAGTGTTGATGACTTTACAGAGTTGGGTTAGAGCACAGTGTTGATGACATCAGCAGAGTTGGGTTAGAGCACAGTGTTGATGACATCAGCAAAGTTGGTTAGAGCACAGTGTTGATGACATCACAGAGTTGTGTTAGAGCACAGTGTTGATGACTTTACAGAGTTGGGTTAGAGCACAGTGTTGATGACATCAGCAGAGTTGGGTTAGAGCACAGTGTTGATGACATCACAGAGTTGGGTTAGAGCACAGTGTTGATGACTTTACAGAGTTGGGTTAGAGCACAGTGTTGATGACATCAGCAGAGTTGGGTTAGAGCACAGTGTTGATGACATCAGCAGAGTTGGTTAGAGCACAGTGTTGATGACATCACAGAGTTGTGTTAGAGCACAGTGTTGATGACTTTACAGAGTTGGGTTAGAGCACAGTGTTGATGACATCAGCAGAGTTGGGTTAGAGCACAGTGTTGATGACATCACAGAGTTGGGTTAGAGCACAGTGTTGATAACTTCACAGAGTTGGGTTAGAGCATCATTTTACCTGTCAGTTATAACCATAGGGATAGAGCACTCTTTCTTATGCCAGAAATTAGCATATGTCAGAGAGCTTGTGATGACTAAAGATGCAAGCGTGTGTGTGTGTGTGTGTGTGTGTGTGTGTGTGTGTGTGTGTGTGTGTGTGTGTGTGTGTGTGTGTGTGTGTGTGTGTGTGTGTGTGTGTGTGTGTGTGTGTGTGTGTGTGTGTGTGCGAGAGCGAGAGTTTGAACGGTATTTTCTGATCCATGCCTAAAAGGACAAGTGGTGCAGAAAACAACTTTAACAAGCATCAACAACATCCTCCTATTTTGCAAATTCACAAATAACACATGAAATACTTCTCAAAAACCCCAAGGCTATAACTCAATCAGAATGGAATTCCATTGTAAAGCTGAGTTAAATCCCTGTCATGTGTAGGTGTTTAAATAAGGTATGTGAATGACAACAATTGAATCTGATTTAATCCCGACCTGTCAGAGGAGAGACTACACTGCTCAGGGTGACTAAAGGCAGGCAGCCATGCAGAGTTTATCGCACTGTTCTTCTCCAGTCCCCCTGAAATCCCACTGAATCTTCCCTCTCTCTTTCCCCCCTCAGCTCACACCCTCCTGTTTGGCTGACTGAGCAAGGAGGTGCTCACTCACACCTCAGTACTTCTGGTTCTACCCACTACAGCTCCCCTCCCCTGCCTTGTCGCTATCTGTTGCTCACACTTGTTTATCGACTGGTAACATATCAGGGTGAGAGATCAGATTACACCACTGTCTGCTACTTAAAAATTAGAATTTGTATTTACCACAATCATAATTTAGCACAGCGTTCCGTTTATTCTCCTGTTATAATGAGAAAGGAATGATTTGCGATTGTGACAAGCAAGCCTTGCAAATCAAAAACTCAATTTAGTTTTGTTTGGCTCCTTTCAAAAATAGATATATATGAGGGCTTGTGATAATTAAACTAAAGATACATGCAAATGTGTGTCTGTATGTGTGTGTGTGGGTGCGCACACACAGATCTAGTCATCCAGGGCCCAGAATCTACCATTGTTCATTATCACTTTAAACCTGTGCCGACAGCAGTTGATGGTAAGTAGACACTGCGGCTGTTGCTAAGTAGTTATTATATCTATTTCATTAGTTATGTGCTAATAATAAGCTAACACCGACACACACTGTCAACCTCAAAGACTAACCTAGAAGGCTGTACCCTCACCCTGGCTTTTGAACATTCACATTCTTGAACTCTGTCTTCAAAGACTCCATTGAATGTTGTTGGTTTTTTTTCCACGTCAACCACTTAACATAATCTGATTATGAGGGTGGTTTTTCATCAGGCGTATTGCCTAAAATGGGTCATCTCAAATCTGAGAGGACAACAGTGAGAGTATCCTACTGAGTCAATAAACAGATCACTTCCATTTATTAGATCCACATTTACATGCCAGTCCCAGAGTTGAGAATCTGAGCATCCCAAATTAGACTATTATTGCTCCCTGCGCCATTAACAGGAACATGTTAGTAAATAATTCACACCAGAGGCTTTGAGTGTGTGTGTGTTTAGTAACACCAGCATTAGGAGCTAATATGTGGATCAATACTCAGTCCCAATTACATAATGAGCTGCTACATGGTCTGCCTGACCAATAGGTAGATACAGTATGAGGCAGGACAGGTTCTATAAGAGAACTCAGGCTAATATACTGCTATAAAGTTTAATGTTCTCTCCTGGGACTTATATTCTCTCTCCCTTACATACACACAGTGTTTGATCTTGTCACAAACATATGTGTGTGTTTGTGAGTTTGTGTGCGTGTGCGTTTACATACACCACAGATGTGGGGTGTTCGTCTGCCACTCCCTATTTGATCCAGATGGAGTCCGTGTGTATTTATCTCCCCAGTGCTCTACCCTACTGAAAAGCCAAGCCCGGGGAAGTCTGTGTTTGTCTCCAAGAGAGAGAGAGAGAGAGAGGCAGAGCGAGAGACAGGGAGAGAGAGAGAGAGAGAGAGAGAGAGAGAGAGAGAGAGAGAGAGAGAGAGAGAGAGAGAGAGAGAGAGCGAGAGAGAGACAGAGCGAGAGAGAGACAGAGCGAGAGAGAGACAGAGCGAGAGCGAGAGAGAGAGAGACAGAGTGAGAGAGACAGAGCGAGAGAGAGACAGAGCGAGAGAGAGAGACAGAGTGAGAGAGAGAGACAGAGCGAGAGAGAGAGACAGAGCGAGAGAGAGAGACAGAGCGAGAGAGAGAGACAGAGCGAGAGAGAGAGACAGAGCGAGAGAGAGAGACAGAACGAGAGAGCGAGAGACAGCGTGAGCGAGAGAGAGCGAGAGACAGAGAGAGAGACAGAGAGAGAGACAGAGAGAGAGACAGAGCGAGAGAGAGAGACAGAGAGAGAGACAGAGAGAGAGACAGAGAGAGAGACGGAGCGAGAGACAGAGAGACAGAGAGAGAGACAGAGAGAGAGACAGAGCGAGAGAGAGAGAAAGACAGAGCGAGAGAGAGAGAGAGAGAGAGAGAGACAGAGCGAGAGAGAGAGAGAGAGACAGAACGAGAGAGAGCGAGAGACAGAGCGACTCTGGACCCTGATCTCTCTTTTGAAGAACATATCAAGACCATTTCGAGGACAGCTTTTTTCCATCTACGTAACATTGCAAAAATCAGAAACTTTCTGTCCAAAAATTATGCAGAAAAATTAATCCATGCTTTTGTCACTTCTAGGTTAGACTACTGCAATGCTCTATTTTCCGGCTACCCGGATAAAGCACTAAATAAACTTCAGTTAGTGCTAAATACGGCTGCTAGAATCCTGACTAGAACCAAAAAATTTGATCATATTACTCCAGTGCTAGCCTCTCTACACTGGCTTCCTGTCAAAGCAAGGGCTGATTTCAAGGTTTTACTGCTAACCTACAAAGCATTACATGGGCTTGCTCCTACCTACCTCTCTGATTTGGTCCTGCCGTACATACCTACACGTACGCTACGGTCACAAGACGCAGGCCTCCTAATTGTCCCTAGAATTTCTAAGCAAACAGCTGGAGGCAGGGCTTTCTCCTATAGAGCTCCATTTTTATGGAACGGTCTGCCTACCCATGTCAGAGACGCAAACTCGGTCTCAACCTTTAAGTCTTTACTGAAGACTCATCTCTTCAGTGGGTCATATGATTGAGTGTAGTCTGGCCCAGGAGTGGGAAGGTGAACGGAAAGGCTCTGGAGCAACGAACCGCCCTTGCTGTCTCTGCCTGGCCGGTTCCCCTCTTTCCACTGGGATTCTCTGCCTCTAACCCTGTTACGGGGGCTGAGTCACTGGCTTGCTGGGGCTCTCTCGTGCCGTCCCTGGGGGTGCGTCACCTGGGTGGGTTGATTCACTGTTGTAGTCGGCCTGTCTGGGTTGCCCCCCTTGGGTTGTACCGTGGCGGAGATCTTTGTGGGCTATACTCGGCCTTGTCTCAGGATGGTAAGTTGGTGGTTGAAGATATCCCTCTAGTGGTGTGGGGGCTGTGCTTTGGCAAAGTGGGTGGGGTTATATCCTTCCTGTTTGGCCCTGTCCGGGGTGTCCTCGGATGGGGCCACAGTGTCTCCTGACCCCTCCTGTCTCAGCCTCCAGTATTTATGCTGCAGTAGTTTGTGTCGGGGGGCTAGGGTCAGTTTGTTATATCTGGAGTACTTCTCCTGTCCTATTCGGTGTCCTGTGTGAATCTAAGTGTGCGTTCTCTAATTCTCTCCTTCTCTCTTTCTTTCTCTCTCTCGGAGGACCTGAGCCCTAGGACCATGCCCCAGGACTACCTGACATGATGACTCCTTGCTGTCCCCAGTCCACCTGGCCATGCTGCTGCTCCAGTTTCAACTGGCCTGGGCCCTAGGACCATGTCCCAGGACTACCAGACATGAGGACTCCTTGCTGTCCCCAGTCCACCTGGCCATGCTCCTGCTCCAGTTTCAACTGTTCTGCCTTACTATTATTCAACCATGCTAGTCATTTATGAACATTTGAACATCTTGGCCACGTTCTGTTATAATCTCCACCCGGCACAGCCAAAAGAGGACTGGCCACCCCACATATGCTCTCTCTAATTCTCTCTTTCTTTCTCTCTCTCTCGGAGGACCTGAGCCCTAGGACAGTGCCCCAGGACTACCTGACATGATGGCTCCTTGCTGTCCCCATTCCACCTGACTGCTGCTGCTCCAGTTTCAACTGTTCTGCCTTATTATTATTCGACCATGCTGGTCATTTATGAACATTTGAACATCTTGGTCATGTTCTGTTATAATCTCTACCCGGCACAGCCAGAAGAGGACTGGCCACCCCACATAGCCCGGTTCCTCTCTAGGTTTCTTCCTAGGTTTTGGCCTTTCTAGGGAGTTTTTCCTAGCCACCGTGCTTTTACACCTGCATTGTTTGCTGTTTGGGGTTTTAGGCTGGGTTTCTGTACAGCACTTTGAGATATCAGCTGATGTACGAAGGGCTATATAAATAAATTTGATTTGATTTGATTTGATTTGAGAGAGAGAGAGACAGAGCGAGAGAGAGAGAGAGAGACAGAGCGAGAGAGAGAGAGAGAGAGACAGAACGAGAGAGAGAGAGAGAGAAAGAGCGAGAGAGAGAGAGAGAGACAGAGCGAGAGAGAGAGAGAGAGAGAGACAGAGCGAGAGAGAGCGAGAGACAGAGCGAGAGAGAGCGAGAGACAGAGCGAGAGACAGAGAGAGAGACAGAGAGAGAGACAGAGCGAGAGAGAGAGAGAGACAGAGAGAGAGACAGAGCGAGAGAGAGAGAGAGACAGAGCGAAAGAGAGACAGAGCGAGAGAGAGAGCGAGAGACAGCGTGAGAGAGAGAGCGCACGTGCGAGAGACCGAGACAGAGAGACAGACAGAGATATGACACCAACACAGATCCTTTTAGTGGTTTTCCAGTACTGTTGTGCCTCTGAGCATTTGTTATTTGTTGTTGTGCGATGTCAGCTAACAGAGGAACAAGTTTGGGGCATTTTCCGCCCACCTGGTACAGTAGATATACTGTATGTGATGGAAGTGAGCTGTGTCATCTCAACCTTCCCAAGTTCTCCCATGTCACCTCGCTCCTCCGTACACTCCATTGGCTTCCAGTCGAAGCTTGAAGAACATGGTGCTTGACTACGGAGCCCTACCTCTTAAAGAGTATCTTAAATAAGACATCTAAGTCTTATCTCCCCCCAAATTAAATGAAAAAATAAATAATAATAACCTTGCACTACTAGCACTGACTTTGCTGATAACTTCTATAGAGGGGATAAAAATATCACTACAACTGAGATATGATGTTGTCTCATCTAGCTATCTAAAGATGAATGCACCAACTGTAACTGTCGCTCTGACTAACAGCATCTGCAAAATAACTAACATATAAATGTGTTAGTTATCATTGTCCTACCTAAAGACATACCGATTGTGTCTACGGAAAAAACAAACACAAATGTCACACAGTCTGGGGTAGAGTGCATCCACATCATGCAGAAATTCTTCACGGGTTTCAAAGAGTGAAAAGGGAATGTCTCTTCATCACACAAAGACAGCCCTGAGTCAAATTGGAGAAAAAAAGAGCAAGGCACTAATGATTGAACAGGGAGGTATTCGTTTACTTTCCCTCCGGTGACGTATCAGCAGCAGATCCCACATGATCCTCCAGTAGCCATCAGGTGCATTAGAAAGTAATGAGTTTCCATAGCAACCAGCTCTTGACTTTCACTTTTAGGAATTCACTGATTTTACATATCAATCTAATGTCTGAGGATATTAAGGCGAGAAATGTATTTTGAAATCTGTCAAAAACTATTATTTTATGTCTAAATTATTATTTATTCATTTCTAAATAACGTGATTCAAATGGTATTTTGTTTAACTTCCCTAAATCCCAAATACCAATCTAGATCTCTAAAGACACAATGGAATTGACAGATTACGCACACGCAGGAATTTGTATGTATTCCTAATTACAAAATGTCAAAACTTTGCCTTAAGCCAAGCCTATGAATGTCTGTCCCAGACATGCATCATTCTCCTGGTGTACGCAGTCTGCCTCTCCTGTACAGGGCTCTACGGTGACCTTTTTTACAAGGAGCACAAGTTGAAAAATGTAGGAGCACAATTACAAATATTTGAAGTATTCTTTATAGTAATGGTGAAACAGTCATGAATCTGCACTCAGTGTATTCTCCATGGCACTCAGGGGCTGCAGTACAGTGAAGTAATCATTGCAACCATTATCTTCTGGGCGATTTTTTTCTAGGCGCACTGGTGCTCCTAAATTATAATTCCAGGTCGCACAGCAAAACAGTTAGACGCATATGCGAGTAAAATGGTCACACTATAGAGCGCTGCTCTCCTGACACCGGCATGAAATGATGCCTATTCTTTGTGACAGCCTTAGGAGGTGACCGTCGTACAAAAAAAACACCATGCTCATTGTATTTAGTGGAAGTTGGAGAACAAAGACATGGCGACAAGGAAGGAAGCAGCTGCGGCTAGCTGCTCCCAAAAAGCAGCATTGTTTTCGTTAATTATTATCCAGAAAGCTAAGAGGCCAGTGCCTCTCTATCCAAGGCCACAGAAAACAGATGGGTCTTGAGGGTCAGCGGCCACTGTCTTTGCGATTGTTCTGCACTGGTTTGATGTGGTAGCATCACGTGAGCAGATCTGTACCTCACTAAATCGAACACAGCCCACAGGCCATAATCAATGGAGCCTTTGTGTAAGAGGCTCAGTGCTGCTCACTGCAATACAGCTACGGCACAGACTCTGGGTTTATCTCAGCTCACCTCAGACTCTTACTGTATGTGTTCCCAGCAGCCAAGCATAAAAGCTTTGACAAACATTGAAATAATGAATAATATCAATCTATCATTGCACAGCACCAGCAGTAAATCAAGGACCTAACTAACTTCTGTTCATATTTTGAACCCTTTCAAGTCTAAAATAAAATAAAAAGCATAAAATAAAAAGGTCTCGAGGCGGGTGTCAGGACACCAGCATGAAAGCTGGAGTGGTGCTGCGCAACCCCTTGGGGACACGCGTGTGGAGGTCAACCCCTTGGGGACACGCGTGTGTTCAACACCTTTTACATTTTACATTTACATTTAAGTCATTTAGCAGACGCTCTTATCCACTTTTTGGACATGCGTGTGGAGGTCAACTAACCAGCATGTTGGTTGTTTGATTGGTTAGTTAGTTAGTTGGGCTCGTTGTCTGAGAGGAAGAGAAAAATAAGAAATCTGACTGACAGACCGAGTGCCTCACTCTGTGATCGACACGCCGGGAAAAAGAATGTGTTACCCGAATGCACGCTTTGTTCAGCCCCGCATTCCATCTCTTTCTTTTGGCCCAAAGCCTTTTAACTCAAACCATTTCATTGTCTCTGTTTGGTCTCTCATTCATGTGGTTTTCAGTAGCAGTAGTGTCACTAGGTGCAGGGGCCAGGGAAATATGTCACGCCACACTGCTGAACGTTAAGCTAATCTTCGACAGCAACAGAGAGCAGTATCAATAGGATTAGATCCACTTTCACTTCAAGAGTCTGTCACTTGTTTATAACACATATTTGTGTGTAATAAAAAAAAGTTGGTGTGAACCAACTACAAACCCCCCCCAACAAACTCAAACGTTCTTATAAATTGTCATGCTGGGATCTGGTGAATCCTAGAGCCCAATACATTATTATCTGAATGTAGCTAGTAACATCCATGGGACCAACCCAGAGGTAAACTCCACTGCTGTGAGCTAATCCAACCACTGACTAAACCAGGATTATAATCCTACTCTGCTGAATCAATACAGTGAGAATGCATTCATTCGAAACCTCCCCACAACAGCCTTACACCAGAGCCATACACAGAGAATATGCAGCCTATACATATTGCTCTGCCTTACATATAAGTGCATAATATACAGCTGATACTGTGTATTAGACCTGATACTGCACCATGGCTGCCAATGAGCCCACCCGCTCATGCTCAGCCTCTCACATTAACAATTAAAAGAGGATGAGTAACCTGAACTCTCCAATGGACTAGTGGAACACACACAGGGAGAGTAAAGACAAGACAAGAGATTGTCAGAGGGCAAGGCGAGGCAAAGCAACCAGATGCTGTTTAGCCCTAGCAGTCATCATGCATTACTACATCCCTGTCTGCCTCAGGCCTTCCGACATGCAGCCAGACCTGAGTTTCTTCAGAGATTATAGCCGACCCATAAACTGAACCCATATTCGTAGCTTCTAATGCTCCCAGTCTGGCCATGTGAGTTGGGATTCTCTAGTCAAGAGAAAAGTGGAACATAGAAACCAATAGCAACATAACAGTCTTTGATTAGCAGTCATGGAGTGGTTGTGTTTGACGTTTAGAACCCTGGTAGATTGGCAGACAGTTTGCTCTCCTAAAAGACTTTAGTGAAACTGAAGTTAAGTTGCACCAGTATTGCACCAGTGTCGCTATCATCATGAAGGCATGCTCTGAGTTTTTCTTTCTCGATGCAGTATTTGACTGTGTGTGGTAGCAGACTTGTGGAATTAACATACCATCTGTTAATATAACATTATGAGGATTAAAAGGAGCATTAATGTACTGAGAAACTGTGGCGTGTACAGTAGGCTGCTATAAATCAAATACTGTACAGACACATGACCAAGTTAAACAAGAAAACTGTCCCTGGTTGGTTCTCATCCAGTTTCAGGCATCCAATGATGTCATTCTTATGCTTTTGTTAGGATGAAAATCACCTATAGTATCATTTCAGATGTAATTCACAACCAGAAATAAGTCATGGAGACTATCAAAGCCACTTCAATAGCCAAGTCATGTTTCTTTACAGCCCTTGGGTCCTGTATTTTGTTTCACGGAGTCAGAGAGTTCACAGAAAATTACAGTAAGACTACAGGCTACTTTAATGGCTCCGGTAGGACACTTTCTTTCGTAATAATGTCGCCTCAAAAGACAACATACATAGCCTATATGGTCGGCAACCTGCCGCGTTGGGCTTTCAAACGCCATCTCAAACGTTGAGTAGAAGTGAGTCAAAAATACAGACTCCAACAACCGCATGCATAAGTCAAAGTAGCAGCACACATTCTTGGCAAGCCTCATCGCGCGCACGGTGATGACAGACCCCCCATTAAAGCAAGGCTACCTGTCAACCGCCTCACCTGACAGACAGGTGAGGACGTGTAAAGGGATCGTCTCTTACCTTTATTCCTTGTTGTTGAGTAGTTAACGTCAATTTGGTTTCATCCAACAGTAGAACTTCACAATAAAACTCCTCCTGAGCAGTGCAGAAGCAACTCATGTCTTTTCTTTTGAGGGTATACAAGGAGAGCACTGATTTAGCTGACTTCTGACAGTTCAATGATAAAGGAGTGTTTGTTCATAAGAAATGATGGACTAATGTTGGGAGTAAATAAAAGTCTAATTCATCAGGGGGTTTTCTTCAATTAGACCACTCCTTCGCCAATCCTTTTGTGATTATCACTGATCTGCAAAAGAAAATACACAACCATTTAAATTATTATTGAATTATCAATTGACATTAATGCATTGTAACGAAACTGCACCTGCTAAAACAAGGATTAAAGAAGCTTTTATAAAATAGTCGCAATACTGTAAACAAATGCTTATAATAACATTGTAGTTGTAAGGGTCTCAATAGGCTACACACCTTTATGCTCTCTCCCAAATATTCACGAAACTTTTGTTTTGAATTGTAGGTCGGTCTTTCAACAAATCCGCCTTCAAATTTCAAATTGAATCCAAACCGCAGCGCTCCTTCCTTGTCTTGTAAATCCAACAAACACATGGGTTCTGCGCTCTTCAGTGTCACCCAGGTCCAATGTTCAGGGATGTCCAAGAAAAATATGAATTCCTTTAAAAGTGATCTGCTTTTGATATCCAAGTCTTTCGTTTTAATTTGGTTTATATCCAGCAATACTAAACGTGAAGGTAGAGGCGTAACCTGCACACTTGTCGGCTTAGAAAAATGAGCCAAAAACTCGCCACTCTTCAGCATTTCAGGCAGTCGGTTGCTAAGGAGCGGTGACCATCTCTCCAGACAAAGCTCTCTGACATAAATGACTCCGCCCCTCTGGACTTTCCACCCATTGAAGCCATACAGCCAAAATGCATTCATAGATGATACAATTATGCCACCTGTCGGGGATTTGCAGTGGTCGCGCTCTCGCTCTCTCTCTTTCTGTGTATGTGTGGACAGTGGTATGCCTGTACATAATTTCAAAATACCTATTTTAAAACCCACTGTAGGCTACAGTAGATAGGCTACAGGATATTTTCAGTTGATTTGTGCTCACATATTTTTAGAGCTATAAGTGCTACCTTGCTTTGTACTGGTGGTCGGTCTTTGCCAATGTCTCCCCAGAAAAAAAAACAGGTGGGAAACTAAAAAGTTATCATCCATTACAATAATCAATTCAGTTCAACCAATACTCAACTATTGTTCTTATGTTATGTTGGTCTGTGTGGAATGCACATGATGACCTTATTACCTCTGTTTGCAGATAAGGGTAGCCCAATATATGTCTATATGGACTTATGTATGTGAACCCTACGTCTGTGTGTTATAGCCTGTGAATACATAAATTAATAAGGTGTAATTGCCAGTTAAAGGTGGGATACGTATGTCTACTGTAGGAAAAGTGGGTCAGAAGGCTAATCAACCTTCCATAAGTAGGCTGGCATAGGCTAGGCTACACATAGAAATAGGATTCTAGTTATATGCCCCCCAAACACAGATATTAGATAGACAGGAAAAAAATCAAACAAATTAAGCCTACAAATGACTGTCGCTGAGGAAAGTGGGTCAGTAGGGTATAGGGTATGAGACCTCCCATAGAGTAGGCTGGTAGGCTACACACAGATAGAGGTTTGTTCCTAGGTTCCTGCCTTTCTAGGGATTGTTTCCTAGCCACCACGCTTCTACATCTGCATTGCTTGCCGTTTGAAGTTTTAGGCTGGATTTCTGTATAAGCACTCAGTGACATCTACAGATGTAAAAAGGGCCTTGTAAAAAATATATATTTGATTGATTAACTGACAGGAACATTTCAAACAGTGTTGAATCTGTTTAAAAAAGTAACTCATATTTTGTTTTCTTTCTCTGTCCTTAATATTTGGAATCCTTGGGACGTCCCACTCTGACATCATCCCATTGAAGTAGACATTTAAAATTGCTAATGTTAGGGTAGCTGTAAGAGAGCCTGTCCCTTTAAGAACTCAGGGATGACATCATAGCTATTGCACACTTGCAAAGTCTTCAGTTCATTAGCTAAAGATATTTTTGCAAGAAAAGACTTGGGTCATGGAAGTAGATGGGAATTTTTCAAAAATAAAGTCAGAGTGGTAGCCATTAAACGCGCCAAAGAGCTGATGCACTTAAAGAACCTTAGAGAAAAAGAGATGATGAGCAAGCTTGACAGTTTTCTAAATAAAGATAATCTATCTGAAGAACAGGAGTCTGTATTCAAGTCTTTACAACTAGAATTAGAACAGCTTTACACGGATCTGGCAACGGGTGCCTTTGTAAGGTCAAGAGCAAAATGGATTGAGGAGGGGGAAAGAAACACTAGTTACTTTTTTGCACTTGAAAAGAGAAACTACAAAAGAAAATCTATAACTGCACTCAAAATTAACGATGTTTTATGCAAAGATCCCATTACAATATCATCATTTGTCAATTCCTTTTATGAAAACCTTTACAGCTCTCAATTTCAGGAAGATGGTTGTGAAAGCTACATTTGCCACATTCATAATTATGTCCCTGTAATTGAGGATGATTTCCACTCAGTTTGCGATTCACCTGTGTCAATTGAAGAAATTAGAGAGTCTCTGAATTCAATAAAAAAAGGGAATTCACCTGGCCCTGATGGCCTGTCAGTTGAATTCTATAGACAGTTTTGGGAGATACTAGAAGACCCGATTTTTAATATGTTTCAAGATTGTATAAAAAATGGGGAAATGCTCTCCACTATGAAACAGGGCCTTACGTAGAATGTATGCACACATGACTGTAAGTCGCTTTGGATAAAAGCGTCTGCTAAATGGCATATATTATTATTATTATTATATTCCAAAGCCCGATAAAGACCCTTGTCTCATTGACAATTGGAGACCAATTACTCTATTAAATATTGATTACAAATTGATTGCTCTGGTTTATGCCAAAAGATTAAAGAAAGGAATAGATTCCATTATAAATTAGACTCAAACAGGATTTATGAAGGGCCATCACATAAACTCTAACATTCGTTTAGTGTTGGACCTTATAGATTATTCAGATGCAATTGACTCTGGTGCGGTTGTCTTATTTTTGGACTTCTGTAAAGTCTCTTAAATTTTTTTGATTCCGTGAAAATTTTATCAAAGTAATTTGCATGTTTTACAAAGATATAAATAGTTCTGTGTTACTAAACCTTAATACATCCAAAATAATCCGTATCAACAGAAGTGTAAGACAGGGATGCCCAATTTTGCCATTTTTATTCATCTTGGTTGTGGAACTTTTAATTCTAGATATTCTGAATAATGCAAATTTGTGTCGCTTAACCATATTTAACAAAGAAATCAACATTTCCCAACAGGCTGATGATACTACTCTTTTCTTAAAACTTCTTATGGCTGGGGGCAGTATTGAGTACCTTGGATGAATAAGGTGCCCAGAGTAAACTGCCTACTACTCAGTCCCAGTAATATATACATATTATTAGTATAGTTGGATAGAAAACACTCTGAAGTTTCTAAAACTGTTTGAATTATGTCTGTAAGTATAACAGAACTCATATGGCAGGCAAAAACCTGAGAAATAATCCAACCAGGAAGTGGGAAATCTGAGGATGGTCGTTTTTCAACTCATTCCCTATTGGAAATACAGTGGGATATTGATCATATTGCACTTCCTAAGGCTTGCACTAGATATCAACAGTCTTTAGAACCTTGTTTGATGCTTCTACTGAGAAGTGGGGCCGAATGAGAGGGGAATGAGTCAGAGGTCTGCCAGAATGCCTTGAGCTCGTGACGCTCGTTCACGTGAGCGTGAGCTCTGTTCCATCGCAATTCTACAGACAAAGGAATTCTCCGGTTGGAACATTATTGAAGATTTATGTTAAAAACATCTTTAAGATTGATTCTATACATCGTTTGACATGTTTCTACGGACTGTAATGGAACTTCTTAACATTTCGTCTGCTCCAGTGAACACGCTTCGTGAGTTTGGATTTGTTTACAAAATGCGCAAACAAAAGTAGCTATTTGGACATAAATGATGGACATTATCGAGCAAAACAAACATTTATTGTGGAACTGGGATTCCTGGGAGTGCATTCTGATGAAGATCATCAAAGGTAAGTGAATACTTATAATGCTATTTCTGACTTCTGTTGACTGCACAATATGGCGGCTATATTTTTGACTTTTTTGGTCTCTGAGCGCCGTACTCAGATTATTGCATGGTTTGCTTTTTCCGTAAAGCTTTTTTGAAATCTGACACAGCGGTTGCATTAAGGAGAAGTGTATCTAAAGTTCCATGTATAACACTTGTATTTTCATCAACAATTATAATGAGTATTTCTGTAAATTGATGTGGCTCTCTGCAAAATCACCAGATGTTTTTGGAACTACTGAACATAACGCGTCAATGTATGCTGAGATTTTTGTATATGAACTTTATCGAACAAAACATACATGTATTGTGTAACATGAAGTCCTATGAGTGTCATGTGATGAAGATCGCCCATGCCCTTAATTCCATAACTGCATTTTCTATTGCATCAGGTTTAAAACTGAATGTTTCTAAATGTGAAATCTTATGTTTATTTGACTCTGATGAAATAGAAAATATTCCTGTAAAGGACTGTGTTAAATATTCAGGAATACTTGTGTCAAAAAAACACTCAGTCAGACAACATTTCAATCTCTCTTCTAAAATTAAGAAAACCAAAAATATACACTGCTCAAAAAAAGGGGAAAAAAAGGGAACACTAAAATAACACATCCTAGATCTGAATTAATTAAATATTCTTATTAAATACTTTTTTTCTTTACATAGTTGAATGTGCTGACAACAAAATCACACAAAAATTATCAATGGAAATCAAATTTATCAACCCATGGAGGTCTGGATTTGGAGTCACACTCAAAATTAAAGTGGAAAACCACACCACAGGCTGATCCAACTTTAATGTAATGTCCTTAAAACAAGTCAACATGAGGCTCAGTAGTGTGTGTGGCCTCCAAGTGCCTGTATGACCTCCCTACAATGCCTGGGCATGCTCCTGATGAGGTGGCAGATGGTCTCCTGAGGGATCTCCTCCCAGACCTGGACTAAAGTATCCGCCAACTCCTGGACAGTCTGTGGTGCTACGTGGTGGATTGAGGGAGACATGATGTCCCAGATGTGCTCAATTGGATTCAGGTCTGAGGAATGGGCGGGCCTTCCTCTTGCAGGAACTGCTGACACACTCCAGGCACATGAGGTTTAGCATCCTCTTGCATTAGGAGGAACCCAGGGCCAACCGCACCAGCATATGGTCTCACAAGGGGTCTGAGGATCTCATCTCGATACCTAATGGCATTCAGGCTACCTCTGTCGAGAACATGGAGGGTTGTGCGGCCCCCCAAAGAAATGCCGCCCCACATCCTGAATGACCCACCGCCAAACCGGTCATTCTGGAGAATGTTGCAGGCAGCAGAACGTTCTCCACGGTGTCTCCAGACTCTGTCAAGTCTGTCATGTGCTCAGTGTGAACCTGCTTTCATCTGTGAAGAGCACAGGGCGCCAGTGGTGAATTTGCCAATCTTAGTGTTCTCTGGCAAATGCCAAACGTCCTGCACGGTGTTGGGCTGTAAGCACAAACCCCACCTGTGGACGTCGGGCCCTCCCACCACCCTCATGGAGTCTGTTTCTGACTGTTTGAGCAGACACATGCACATTTGTGGCCTGCTGGGGGTCATTTTGCAGGGCTCTGGCAGTGCTCCTCCTGCTCCTCCTTGCACAAAGGCGGAGGTAGCGGTCCTGCTGCTGGGTTGTTGCCCTCCCACGGCCTCCTCCACGTCTCCTGATGTACCGGCCTGTCTGGTAGTGCCTCCATGCTCTGGACACTACGCTGACAGACACAGCAAATCGTCTTGCCTCAGCTCGCATTGATGTTCCATCCTGGATGAGCTGCACTACCTGAGCCACTTGTGTGGGTTGTAGACTCCATCTCATGCTACCACTAGAGTGAAAGCACCGCAAGCATTCAAAAGTGACCAAAACATCAGCCTGGAAGCATAGGAACTGAGAAGTGGTCTTTGGTCTCCACCTGCAGAACCACTCCTTTATTTGGGGTGTCTTGCTAATTGCCTATAATTTCCACCTGTTGTCTATTCCATTTGCACAACAGCATGTGAAATGTATTGTCAATCAGTGTTGCTTCCTTAGTGGACAGTTTGATTTCACAGAAGTGTGATTGACTTGGAGTTACATTGTGTTGTTTAAGTGTTCCATTTATTTTTTTGAGCAGTGTATTTAATAATTGGCTACAAAGAGATCTTTCTATACTTGGGAGAGTACTTCTGTCCAAGGCAGAGGGACTGTCTCGTTTTGTGTGCCCCTCATTATCTTTATGTGTAAATCCTGATACTTGTAAAGAGATCAATAAGTACTTTCTTGACTTCATCTGGAAAATGAAGTCTCACAAACTAAAAAAGTCAGTCCTTTCTAATATAAGAGCCAAAGGCGGTCTAGAAGTGTTGTATTTTGTTGACATAAATACAATTTTCAAGATCAACTGGTTGAAAAGATGTTTGATCAATACTGATTCAATATGGTATTTCATTCCAAATAATGTATTTAATAAGTTGGGAGGTCTTCAATTTTTACTGAAATGTAAGTATATTCCTGAAAGATTACCTGATAAATTGGCTAGGTTTCACCAACAAGCTTTAATGGCCTGGAAAATATGTTCCCTACATAAATTTCCCCACATAAAGCTCTTTTGTGGAATAATTCAGAAATAACTGTAAGGAATAAGTAATTGTTCTACCCCAGCTGGCATGAAAGGAATATTGACTTTGTTCTTGATGTCTTCAACAACAAGGGTAATATTCTCACATATGAACAATTTATACCATTGGAAGAGTTTCCAATACCTTTCAGAGAATTTATTTCTGTGATCAAAGACGTTCCCAGTGGTCTAACTACACTAATAAAAACTCATCTTAGCTTTGGTAATGATTACAACATTTATCCAGAACTCAGATTGGAAGGCGTGGGCTTACTTGAGAAATCTTGTTGTAATAAATATATAAGACAAATTCTTCATTCACAAAACCAACTTACAGAACCAGAGCCGGTGTTAGAGGTGAGCAAAGCAGAGACTGTGAAGGAGTTAATGGGGAAAGTGGAGGAGAGAGTAATGAGGGAGTTGCTAGTATGGTGCTATAGGTACGATATTCGTCCGACGGAGCGTGTCGGGGATTTAATGGCACCTGGGTCAGCGCTCCATACTCGTCCTGAGGTGCGTGTTAGTCGGCTGGTGAAAATTGTGCCAGCCTCACGCACTAGGCCTCCTGTGTACCTATCTAGCCTCGCACGTCCTGTGCCAGCCCTGCTCTCAGGCTCTCCAGTACACCTTCACGGTCCGGTCCATCCTGTGCCACCTTCACACACCAGTCCTCCGGTGGCAGCTCCCCGCACCAGGCTTCCTGTGCGTGTCCTCGATCCAGTACCACCAATTCCAGCACCACGCACCAGGCCTTCAGTGCGCCTCGCCTGTTCAGCACAGCCAGAGCCATCCTTCTCTCTAGCGCTGTCGGAGCCTCCCGCCTGTTCAGCGCAGCCAGCGTTTTCCTCCTCTCCTGCGCTGTCGGAGTCTCCCGCCTGTTCAGCGCTTCCAGAGCCTTCCTCCTCTACAGCGCTGCCGGAGCCTCCTGCCTGTTCAGCGCAGCCTGAACTGCCAGTCTGCATGGAGCAGCCTGAGCTGCCAGACTGCATGGAGCAGCCAGAGCTGCCAGTCTGCATGGAGCAGCCAGAGCTGCCAGTCTGCATGGAGCAGCCAGAGCTGTCAGTCTGCATGGAGCAGCCAGAGCTGTCAGCCTGCATGGAGCAGCGGGAGCTGCCAGTCTACATGGAGCAGCCAGAGCTGCCAGTCTGCATGGAGCAACCAGAGCAGCTAGATCCGCCAGTCAGCCATGATCCTCCAGATCTGCCAGTCAACCAGAATCTTCCAGATCTGCCAGTCAACCAGATTCTTCCAGATCTGCCAGTCAACCAGACTCTTCCAGATCCGCCAGCCAGCCAGGATCTGCCGGAGCCAACTACCTGCCTGAGCTTCCTCTCAGTGCTGAGCTTCCTCTCAGTGCTGAGATTTCTCTCAGTGCTGGGCTTTCCCTCAGTGCTGGGCTTCCCCTCAGTGCTGGGCTTCCCCTCAGTGCTGAGCTGCCCCTCAGTGCTGAGCTTCCCCTCAGCCCGAGCTTCCCCTCAGTCCCGAGCTACCCCTCAGTCCCGAGCTACCCCTCAGTCCCGAGCTGCCCCTCAGTCCCGAGCTGCCCCTCAGTCCCGAGCTGCCCCTCAGTCCCGAGCTGCCCCTCAGTCACAAGCTGCCCCTCAATCCAGTGGGGTTCTGGGTGAGGACTACTAGGCCATGGTCGGCGGTGAGGGTGGACTATCCCAGGACGCGAAGGGGAAGAACTATGACATTAATGGAGTGGGGTCCACGTCCCGAGCCGGAGCCGCCACCATGGACAGACGCCCACCCAGACCCTCCCTATGGTTTTGAGGTGCGTCCGGGAGTCTGCACCTTAGGGGGGTTCTGTCACGCCTTGGTCTTAGTATTTTGTGTTTTCTTTAATTATTTGTTCAGGCCAGGGTGTGACATGGGTTTATTGTGTTGTCGAATTGTTTTTTTTTGTAGGCATTGGGATTGTGGCTGATTAGGGGTGTGTCTAGCATAGGCTTGGCTGCCTGAGGCGGTTCTCAATCAGAGTCAGGTGATTCTCGTTGTCTCTGATTGGGAACCATATTTAGGTAGCCTGGGTTTCACTGTGTATTTTGAGGGTGATTGTTCCTGTCTCTGTGTAGTGTTCACCAGATAGGCTGTAATAGGTTTTCGCGTTCCGTTTGTTGTTTTGTACTATTTATAGTTATTTCATGTATCGTCGATTCTTTATTAAAGAACATGAGTAACCACCACGCTGCATTTTGGTCCGCTTCTCCTTCAACTGACGAACGCCGTTACAAATATGTTACTATTGCAATGATAACAAGACCATTGAAATGATTGTGATTTTTTAAATTGTTGTTGCCAAATACTTTATACACAAACAAAAATTCAAAAATTCTATACCAAAATTACACATATTTTTGATTGAATTTAATTATCTTGTTAAGACATTATCCCTAGTAAATAACAACAAGGATAACATCTTCCTGAATCATTATAATTAATTATAATCTCAGAGTGAATTCAATTGCACAAAAAACATTTTTTAATTAAAAAAAATTGTTTTATTTATATTTTTTGTATGTTTGAGTATTTTCTTGTTTTGTTTTGTTAGACATGTTTGATGTAGCAATGTATGTTGATTTTTGTATTATGAATAATACAAAAATTAAAATAAAATAAAAAGTACAAAAAACATTTTTTTTTAATTAAAAATATTTTTTTAAATCTTCAGGTCATTACCAACTGCAACCCGCCACCTACCATCTGAAACACAAATCTCAGTTTTTGGACACTATTCCTTTCTAACCAATTTATGAATCACTGTGCATAAATACTAAGTAAGGTACTTGTTTTCCCCATGTTTTACTGACGAAGTTGTCAAAAGTTTAAAGAATATTTATGTCATTACAGTATTATGTATCTCGTTTTTTATGCTAGCTATCTAACATTGTTAGCTACATTTCCGCCTGTCATTGTTAGCTGGCTATTTTGATGTTGCTAGCTACTTGTATTTTCATTTCAGTTATTGGATTATTATAATAGATGAGCTCTGTATATCATGTTTTGTTATTGCTAAATTAATATGTGCCTTATCTGCGTCTTTCTTTTTCTCAACGCAGTTAAGCCAAATTATTCAGAGAGGCGGTTCTACAACGCTTTGAGTGCTCTCCAAGTCCGGACGTGAATGCCACGTAAGCGCAAAATTTCAGTCACTGATTAATAACAGTTTCCCATGAATTTCAAGATTGAAAAATATAATGACATAATGCCGTGGACCGAGCTAGCCATTAACGTCCCTTAACGCTCAAAGACAGATTCAATGGCTGTAGCATGGCATATTCGACTGAATGATTAGCTAATACATATTTGAGAAATTATGAATAATAAGCATATGCTTTTACCTGATAATATACTAGTAATGATAATATAACAACTTCAAATACTGAGCTAGTAACGTTAAGTAGCCTAGGTTAACTTAGCTGACCTTCAATTGAGGGAATTCAACAGAGTTCTGAGACATTTTTACAACTCATTAAAACTCTGAAAATAAATATATGGGCAAATGTTATCAAACATGACAATAATAGGCCTGCTTTACGGTAGGCAACTAATTGTTAAATTGCACTCTCTATCCTTACCTTGGAGGGTCACTGTCTCCGAACTGATCGCCTGTGAGTGAGACAACGCTAGCTAGCCAATGGGACCATAATAGAACGCCCCTCTGAATAACGGGGCGAGGTTTTGGCTTCACTGCGTTGGGAAAAAGATGCGCCTTATCTTAGTATTAACGCCATTGTATTCATGTTAATTATTTCCAGACCACATCTTGCAAGGATAAATTTACAGTTAATTGGATAATCAAAGCTTAGTGAAATGGCACAGATTTGCAAACATTATTAATTTCCAATCAACATTAAAGAACCCTGAACTGAGGAACTGTCTCTCTCACCATCTCTCTAATAGGAGTGCAATCTCCATAACTTCACCTACTCAATCAGTGTTTAAATTCCAGAGGCGCCGCCCTCCTCTTCATGATCCTTCACAGTCGGATTGAGTAAACAACCCGAAGATATGGATCCAACACATACAGACACACCTGACCCATCCACATGGCCCCATTCACAGAGAGAGACATCCCCACAGCTCACCTGGGTGATTTTGCTGTTTAATATCTCCCTCACCAGGAACAATGCCTAGCCGCAACTCAAGCACCCCCTCATTAGGACGAAGGAGAAGTCGAGCAGACATCCAATCAGAGGAGAGCTACCAGCTACAGATATAGTGCCCGCTCATCGATAAGCCGCTTCCCAGATCTATAAGACTTCCAAGCGGTGATGTTGGAGGAAAGAATGAAGCTCACAGAGTTCAATGACCTACAACATCAGCTAGAGCAAGATCACAACGTCAACATAGAGTGTCAACGCCTAATTGAAGCCAGAGAGGCTCAGCAGCAACAGGAAGAAGCTCACCGTCGACAGGAGGAAGCTCACCAGGCCCAAGAAGCAATACCTACACAACTGAACAGGCAGCGGCATCTACAGAAGGTAGCTAATGATCTAGAGCTAGCAAAGCTTGTCACATGCTGTCTTGAAGTAAAAGATGAAGGTGTTGATGCAGCCAGAACCCAGATGACTCAGCCAGAGCAGAGGTGCCTCTCACCAGCACTGTCTGATGAATCATGTGACAGCTTTGTGTCTGTCCTACCGACACAGCCACAACACCACAACCTAGGAGAAAGAGGCAGAGCCTATGAAGACTCAAATCCTCTTCTCCCTGCTTACCTGAGGCACTCATCACCCAGCTCACGTAGTTCCACACCCTGCTCCAGCGTCCATGGTTCCACGCCCTGCTCCAGCGCCCATACTTCCATACCCTGGACCAGCACCTGCCCTGGACCAGTACCTGCAGTTCCATACCCCAGACCAGCATCAGCAGCTCCTGTTCCAGGATTTACATCGTACCCTTTTCCAGGTGAACCCTACTTACCACCGGGACAACGCATGCTTTATCCAACTCCAGCAGCACCAGGCTTCCATCCAGGCTTAGGCATGCCCTATCCCAATCCAGCATCACCATATCTGGGACAGATGGCACCAACCAAGACCTTCTCCGACACCTGGCATGGATGGTGAGTGCCCCGTCGGCCAAGGTGTACCTGAACAGACCTAACCGATTGGCGAAATTAATGAAGGTCGTGAAAGTCCTTTGTCCACACAGCACCAGCTGTACAACAGTGCCTGCTCACTACTAACATTTCTCCTTCCGCCAAGCTCTTCATAAATGTGGAGCAACTTTGTCTGATCGACACCTTTTCTTATGTGAGTGAGAAGCTGGTGACTATCCAAACAAGACCAGCAAGCACCGTACTCCTTAGGCTACAAGCACTGCACTGTTGAGCTCTCCGAACCTACAATGAGGAATATCTACAGTGTGCTCACCTGTCAATACGACCTGCTAGGCTACATTGTGCCTTTCGTAACCCGAGCAAAGGTACTAGTCCATGACCTGTGGAAAGAAGAGATAGGTTGGGACAACCCCATTCAGCCTTAGAGTCTGCTGGACAGATGGCTTGGCTGGGAACAAGAGATTCCTGACCTGATGCAGATGGAACTCCCCAGAAGTTATGCACCACAATATGCTGACACACAAAAGTCGACCAGAGACCTCCACATATTCTGTGATGGGTCAGAGAGAGCATATGGCTCTGTTGCCTACATGCGACTGTGGATGACCAGAAGCAGGTACACATCTCCTTCGTTCTGGCCAGGTCTTGCATTGTGCCAAAGAAGCAGCTGTCGATGCCACGCTTGAAGCGGTGTGCCACACTCACTAGAGCTCAGCTGGCCAGCTTCCTCCAAGCAGAACTCACTCTAGATCCCAACTAGAACAACTAGATCCCTATATGGGGTGGCCGATCCACTCTCTATTTCCCCCAGTGAAGCAGCAGAATACATAGCCGCAGAGAATCTCATCCTGAAGCAAGCTCAGATGGAATTGTTTCCTGAAGAGGTCAGTGCCCTCAGGTCTATACCTTCTAACAGTCTTCTGGGTCCCTTGTTTCCTGAGTACGATTCAGGACTCCTCATAGTTGGCAGTAGACTGTGCAGAGCAGAGCACCTGGAGATGGATGCTGTGCACCTTGCTATGCACCTTCCACATCATCCGCTGACCAAGCTGCTCATTCAAGATTTCGACGAAACTCTCCTTCATCCCGGTCCAGTGAGGGTTCTGTCAGAACTGCATCGCAGATACTGGATTCTGCGTGGAAGGGAGGCCATCTGGAATTTTCAGCACACCTGTTTTCAATGCCAAACATGTTGAGCCAAACCTGAAGTTCCTAAGATGGCAGACTTTCTTCCTGCTCTTCTGTGACTGTACAAACCACCCTTCTACTCTACCGTAGTGGATTGTTTCAGATCATTCAACATAAAAATCGGACATCGCAACAAAAAGAGATGGGGAGTAGTCTACAAATGCAAGACCAGCCGCTGCATCCACCTGGACCTCCTGGAGAGTCTGGATGCCGATGCCTTCCTGATGTCTCTAAGATGCTTCTTTGTGCGTCGAGGGAAGCCTTTCAAGCTCCTTTTGGACAATAGTTGGAGAACGATAACTGCGATAGGCCTTCAAAGCCATGGCCTCCCCACCTGAAGGAACAGTTGGCCAACCAGAGGATAACATTCCAGGTTCAACCCGCCAAACGCGCCTGACAGAGCAGTGAAGACTGCTCTCAAGGTCATATTTAACTAACAGACCATCACTGAAACTATGCTCCACACTGTGCTTACGAAAGTGGAGGGACTCTTGAACACAAAACATCTCCTCTGATGTCGTGGACCCAGATCCCGTCACACCAAACTTCCTACTCATTGGACACTACAACGCATCTCTTCCCCAGGCTTTGTATGACTCCAGTAAAATCCTAGGAAAACGGCGCTGGAGGCATAGTCAAGTATTTGCCCATCACTTTTAGTCCCAGCTTGTCCGTCACTACCTGCCAAGTCTACAGGAAAGACAGAAGTGGAGGATGGGTGGAAAGGAACTTATTGTGGATCAAGTGGTTCTCATCGTGGACCCTCAGATCCCACGAGCTCTCTGGCCTGTTGGGAAGGTGACTCATACTTACCCTGGAGCTAATGGACGCATTAGGACTGCTGCTATTCAAGTCAAGGGTTGGACTTACCTACAACCAGTAGCCTGGCTGGTGCAGCTCTCAGCCATCCTTGATGAGGACTCAGAAGTACCTGCTACCTATAACAGACTTTCCTTCTGGTTAGAATGTCTTAGCAGACATTCGGGGAGGCTGCGTATGAAAGCCTGTCCCTTTAAGAACTCAGGGATGATGTCACAGCTATCACAAGCTTGCGGAGTGTTAGGTTCATTACCAAGTGCAGCTCGCCACCTACTGCTGTGAACACAAATCTCAGTTTTGTGACATTATTCCTTTCTAACCAATGTATTAATCACTTTGTGTAAATACCAGAACTGTAAGTATGGTATTTGTTTTCCCCATGTTTTACTGATGAAGTTGTCAATAGTTTAAGAATATTTTTGTAATTATTACAGCATTATGTATCTCGTTTTTTATGCTAGCTATCGAACATTGTTAGCTGGCTAGTTTGATGTTACTAGCTACTTGTATTTTCGTTTCAGTTATTGAATTATTATAGATGAGAGCTGTATATTTATTTATTTTTATTTCACCTTTATTTAACCAGGTAGGCAAGTTGAGAACAAGTTCTCATTTACAATTGCGACCTGGCCAAGATAAAGCAAGGCAGTTTGACACATACAACGACACAGAGTTACACATGGAGTAAAACAAACATACAGTCAATAATACAGTATAAACAAGTCTATATACGATGTGAGCAAATGAGGTGAGATAAGGGAGGTAAAGGCAAAAAAAGGCCATGGTGGCAAAGTAAATACAATATAGCAAGTAAAACACTGGAATGGTAGAATGTGCAGGGTAGAAATAAAAATAATGGGGTGCAAAGGAGCAAAATAAATACAGTAGGGAAAGAGGTAGTTGTTTGGGCTAAATTATAGGTGGGCTATGTACAGGTGCAGTAATCTGTGAGCTGCTCTGACAGTTGGTGCTTAAAGCTAGTGAGGGAGATAAGTGTTTCCAGTTTCAGAGATTTTTGTAGTTTGTTCCAGTCATTGGCAGCAGAGAACTGGAAGGAGAGTTGGAAGAATTGGTTTTGGGGGTGACTAGAGAGATATACCTGCTGGAGCGTGTGCTACAGGTGGTAGATGCTATGGTGACCAGCGAGCTGAGATAAGGGGGGACTTTACCTAGCAAGGTCTTGTAGATGACATGGAGCCAGTGGGTTTGGCGACGAGTATGAAGCGAGGGCCAGCCAACGAGAGCATACAGGTCGCAATGGTGGGTATTATATGGGGCCTTGGTGACAAAACGGATTGCACTGTGATAGACTGCATCCAATTTGTTGAGTAGGGTATTGGAGGCTATTTTGTAAATTTCATCGCCGAAGTCGAGGATCGTTAGGATAGTCAGTTTTATGAGGGTATGTTTGGCAGCATGAGTGAAGGATGCTTTGTTGCAAAATAGGAAGCCGATTCTAGATTTAATTTTGGATTGGAGTTGCTTAATGTTAGTCTGGAAGGAGAGTTTACAGTCTAGCCAGACACCTAGGTATTTGTAGTTGTCCACATATTCTAGGTCAGAACCGTCCAGAGTAGTGATGCTGGACGGGCGGGCGGGCAGGTGCGGGCAGCGATCGGTTGAAGAGCATGCATTTCTGGTCAGTTTTACAAGGGTATGTTTGGCAGCATGAGTGAAGGATGCTTTGTTGCGAAATAGGAAGCCAATTCTAGATTTAACTTTGGATTTGGATATCATGTTTTGTTATTGCTAAATGAATGTGCCTTATTTTAGTATTGATGCCATTGTATTAATGTTTATTACTTCCAGACCACATTTACATTGTTTATGGTAAATGGACAGTTAATTGTTTAATCACAGCTGAGTGACATGGCACAGAATTGCAAACATTGTTAATCTCTAATCAACAGTAGAGAACCCTGAATTGAGGAACTATCTCTGTCACAATCTCTCTAATAGGAGTACAATCTGCTCACTCATAAGTGTTTAAATTCCAGAGGAACCGCCCTCTACTTTGGTAGGGGGTTAAGGCAGTGTTTCCTAAATTCGGCCCTGCACATTAAGGGGTGCATGTTTTGGTTTTTGCCCTAGCACTACACATCCGATTTAAATAATAAAGTAATCATCAACCTTTGATCATTTGAATCAGCTATGTAGTGCTAGGGGGAGAGAAAAAAAGTCACGAGGACCGAGTTTGCTAAACGATGGGTTAGGGTTAGAATGGGGCTCCCGAGTGGCGCAGTGGTTTAAAGCACTGCATCTCAGTGCAAGAGGCGTCACTACAGACCCTGGTTCGATTTCGGCCGGGATAGGGAGCCCCATAGGGCGGCACACAATTGGCCCAGTGTGGGCCGTCATTGTATATAAGAATTTGTTCTTAACTGACTTACCTAGTTTAATGAAAAATACAAAAATGTTAGGGACATCCCAAGGATCCCGGATAGCGGAACAATTTATTTCTCACGGCCTGAGGGCGGATATCCTTTGCGCATCATCGTCAAGCATGCGCGCAAGCTGACAGTAGAGACAACATGGCGTAACGAAGGAAGCAAGAGTACAAAGAAAAAAAGCGGAGGGAGACACAATAGAAAAAAGTTTAGTTCGAGTCTTGAAGACTGTAACATTTCAAAGTATAGGAATGGACCCACGTCTAAAGTTAGATTCGAGGTTTTGATAGTGATTTTTCACCCTGGAATACACTATAAACTACTTGGTGCAAATTGGAGCGAATGTTGATAACGTTACAGGTAAGATAATTTACCTTGGCTAAATGTTAGCTCGCGAGCTAGCTAACGTTAGGTTTTTAGCGAGCAATCTGCTACACTTTAGCTACAAAGCAGCCTGTTTTGACTGGAAGAAAATTACACATTTATCTGGCAATGCAAGTACCTTCGGTAGACATTTTCAACTGAGTAGGACACGAACTCATGTCAACTATTTTGAGCATGGCTATGGGAATGAGCTGGCATGAACTTAATTTAGCTTGCGTGCTAGTTTCTGATAGGTAGCCTACAACTATCCCAGGCTACTGCTAGCTATCGGAAATGTAATAAAGAAGAGGACGACACTTTTATGTTAGTTTACGTTATGTTAGTTACTTACTTACACATAAAAAAGTATGGACGTCAAAGTTGTTTTATAATAGCGTCCCGTGCAGTAAGCTAATTGAACGTTTTCATCAAACTCGAGTTTGTTACCAGGTTTAGTAATATGCGAAGAACTTGCTAACTAAAATATTACAATCGCCACAGCTACTTTACGTTCCATTAAGTTTGGCTTGCTACTTTTTATCCATTAGGTTGTATTGCATTGCTTAAACAAACACTTTGTGTGACAGATTAGCCACGTACACTGTTATTGATCAGGCGCTAGGATGTTGTGAAAGTATTTTTGTTTCATTAATGTGAAACAGCATTATATTCTACCGGTCCCTCCAATGTTGCACTTCTTTGCACCATCTGGTAACCTTTGTGGTTACCTAAAAAAATGTGGCAGTATTTGATTTAATTTTTATTTAAACAGGCAAGTCAGTAAAGTGTTAATTGTTAGACCTATATCCATCCTGCCCTGCCTTTCTAAAGTCTTTGAAAACCAAGTGAACAAACAGATCACCAACCATTTCGAATCCTACCATACCTTCTCTGCTATGCAATCTGGTTTTCGGAGCTGGGCACGGGTGCACCTCAGCTACACGCAAGGTCCTAAACGATATCATAACCGCCATCGATAAAAGACAGTACTGTGCAGCCGTCTTTATCGACCTGGCCAAGGCTTTCGACTCTGTATCACCGTATTCTTATCGGCAGACTTAACAGCCTTGGTTTCTCTAATGACTGCCTCGCCTGGTTCACTAACTACTTCTCAGAGTTAAGTGTGTCAAATCGGAGGGCCTGTTGTCCAGACCTCTGGCAGTCTCTATGGGGGTGCCACAGGGTTCAATTCTCGGGCCAACTCTTTTCTCTGTATATATCAATGATGTCACTCTTGCTGCGGGTGATTCTCTTGATCCCACCTCTACGTAGATGACACCATTCTGAATATTGGCCCTTTGGACACTGTTTTAACAAACCTCCAGACGAGCTTCAATGCCACACTCCTTCCGTGGACTCTTAAATGCTCGTAAAATGAAATGCATGCTCTTAAACCGATCGCTGCCCGCACCCGCCTGCCCGTCTAGCATCACTACTCTGGACGGTTCTGACTTAGAATATGTGGACAACTATAATACCTAGGTGTCTGGCTAGACTGAACTCTCCTTCCAGACTCATATTAAGCATCTCCAATCCAAAATGAAATCTAGAATAATCTTCCTATTTCGCAACAAAGCCTCCTTCACTCATGCTACCAAACACACCCTCGTAAAACTGACTCCTACCGATCCTTGACTTTGGTGATGTCATTTACAAAATAGCCTCCAACACTCTACTCAGCAAATTGGTTGCTGTCTATCACATTGCCATTGGTTTTGTTCACCAAAGCCCCATATACTACCTACCACTGCGACCTGTACGCTCTCGTTGGCTGGTCCTCGCTACATATTTGACGCCAAACCCACTGGCTCCAGGTCATCTTTAGTTTTTTTAAAGTGCCGCCTTCTCAGCTCACTGGTCAACATAGCAACACCTACCCGTAGCATGCGCTCCAGCAGGTATATTTCACTGGTCATCCCCAAATCCAACACCTCATTTGGCTGCCTTTCCTTCCAGTTCTTTGCTGAGCCAATGACTGGAACGAATTACAAAAATCACTGAAGTTGGAGACTTATATCTCCCTCACTAACTTTAAGCATCAGCTGTCAGCAGTTTACTGATCGCTGCAGCTGTACACAGCCCATATGTAACTAGCCCAACTACCTACCTCATCCCATGTTTGATTGTTTTTCTACTCTTTTGCACACAATTATTTCTACTTGCACATCCTCATCTGCACACCTATCATTCCAGTGTTAATTGCTAAATTGTAATTACTTCGCCATGGTTGGCCTATTTATTGCCTTACCTTCTTACTTCATTTGCACACACTGTATACATAGTTTTCTATTGTGGTATTGACTACGTTTGTTTATCCCATGTGTAACTGTGTTTGTCGCACTGCTTTGCTTTATCTTGGCCAGGTCAGTTGTAAATGAGAACTTGTTCTCAACTGACCTACCTGGTTAAATAAAGGTGAAATAAAAAAATAACATTATTATTTACAATGATGGCCTAGGAATAGTGGGTTAATCTGCCTTGTTCAGGGGCAGAACGACAGATTTTTACCTTGTCAGCTCGGGGATTCGATCTAGCAACCTTTCGTTACTAGTCCAATGATCTAACCACTAGGCTACCTGCTGCCCCGCGTTCTCATCTCACAGGAAAGTCTCACCTTTTTTGGTGACCACAAACACCCACAAGTTATTCTGGGATAGTGTTTTTATTGCATTGCTTTTTCCATGTTGATAGAAAACTCCTGTATATCACCATGACAGGTGTCTGATGTATTACATTGACCCTTGTGGAAACCCTAACAGTGTTAGCAGTGTCAAGCCATAGGCCTATTATCTTGTCAAGTGGCCCCATTATTGAAATGACTGTTATTCCCATTGGTTGCCCCACTAATGCGTTGACTGGGTTGGAGGACTGTCAGTGTTTGGTCTCTATGATATATTGTTAGCTTGTTGCCTTGAATTGAACTAAGTTGATGAAAAATGTTTCCCACACATAGGCGAATGAATGTGTGAGAACTATACTAAGGACAACACCAACAATGAGAGAGGGGACCAGGCCAGCCAACAAGACTGTGTCCCAAATGGCACTTTATTCCTTACAGGCGCATTGTCTCTGGTCGAAAGTAATGCACTATATAGGAACTAGGGTGCCATTTGGGATGTGGTCCAAGGGTCCTTGGCTGCCAACGTCTGGCTTCCTCTTGCTCTTTCAGTCTTAATTTGTATGAAAAAACGTGCATTTAGAAATATGTTTTCATTATCCCGTCATTCTCTGTTGTGTGGTGATACAGGGCAACCATTGAGAGGAAGAGAGATGAGTATGATTTAACACTAACAAGAAGTTCATTCAGATGTCTTATTTGTCAGCTTTTTTAATTGAGTAGGCAAATATAGTCAACAATGGTACTGTGGCGCTGTGAATCGAAGATGGAGGAGACAATTACAGTATTGTTCAAAAGTTTGGTCACTTAGAAATGTCCTTGTTTTTGAAAGAAAAGCAAATTCTTGGTCTTAAAATAACATCAAATTGATCAGAAATACAGTGTAGACATTGTTAATGTTGTAAATGACTATTGTAGCTGTAAACGGCTGATTTGTTATTGATTTTTTTTCTAAAAATGGAATATCTACATAGGTGTACAGAGGCCCATCATCAGCAACCACCACTCCTGTGTTCCAATGGCATGTTGTTAGCTAATCCAAGTTGATAATTTTAAAATGCTAATTGATCATTATAAACCATTTTGCAATTATGTTAGCACGGCTGAAAACTGTTACGCTAATTTGAAGAAGCATTTAAACTGGCCCCCTTTGGACTAGTTGAGTATCTGGAGCATCAGTATTTGTGGGTTCGATTACAGGCTCAAAATGGTCAGAAACAAAGTTCTTTCTTCTGAAACTCGACAGTCTATTCTTCTTCTGAGAAATGAAGGCTATTCCATTCCAGAAATTGCCAAGAAATTGAAGATCTTGTAAGTTGAATAATGTAGCCATACAATGGAAAAAAATATTGTATTAAAGCTAGAATCCATAATTTTAGGCACACGGGTGTTGGAAAATTAACATGTCAGGTCACGCAGCTAAATATTTAGGCGCATATGCAAGAAAAATAGTTGCACTGTAGAGCCCTGTACATCTGGCTATAGCCCCAATCCTATAACAGCATCAGTCTATAGCCTAAACACTTTAGTAGTATTTTCTGCTTGGTTGGAATATGAGCTTCACAGTTCTCAACGAGTCATGTTAGCAGGCTATATTTTAACAAAATGTGCATGTTTAACCTCTCTGGGATATGTGGGATGCAAGTGTCCCACCTGGCCAAAAGCCAGGGAAAATGCAGAGCGCCAAATTCAAATAAATTACTATAAAAATCAAACTTTCATAAAATCACACATGCAAGACAGCAAATTAAAGCTACACTTGTTGTGAATCCAGCCAACATGTCAGATTTCAAAAAGGCTTTCCGGTGAAAGCAAACAATGATATTATCTGAGGATAGCACCATAGTAAACAAAGAACATATTTCAACCCTGCAGGCACGACACAAAACTCAGAAATAAAAATATAAATCATGCCTTACCTTTGACGAGCTTCTTTTGTTGGCACTCCAATATGTCTCATAAACATCACAAATGGTCCTTTTGTTCGATTAATTCTGTCGATATATATGCATTTATTTGGCCCGTTTGATCCAGAAAACACTGGTTCCAACTTGTGCAACGTGACTACAAAATATCTCAAGAGTTACCTGTAAACTTTGCCAAACATTTCAAACTACTTTTGTAATACACCTTTAGGTATTTTCTAATGTAAATAATCGATTAAATTGAAGACTGGATGATCTGTTCAATACTGGAGGGAAACAAACTGAAGCTAGCTTTCTGGTCACGCGCCTCTATCTAACAGTCCACTTCAAGTGGCCCTCGTTCAAGATGGCTGCACTTCATTACACAAAGGAATAACCTCAAACAATTTCTAAAGACTTGACATCCAGTGGAAGCGATAGGAACTGCAAGAAGGTCCCTTAGAAATCTGGATTCCCAATAAATCCCATTGAAAAATCTGATTGGTTTGTCCTCTGTTTCGCCTGCAAAATAAGTTCTATTATGCTCACAGACATGATTCAAACAGTTTTAGAAATTTCAGTATTTTCTATCCAAATATACTAATAATATGCATATCTTCTGAGGATGAGTAGCAGGCAGTTGAATTTGGGCATGCATTTCATCTGGACTTGAAAATACTGCCCCCTGTCACCAAGAAGTTAAAAATCTATACTTGTGTATTGATTTTAAGGCATTGATGTTTATGGTTAGGTACACATTGAGCCACGACAGTCCTTTTTCGCGAATACGCACCGCATCGATTTTATACAACGCAGGACACACTAGATAACTAACTACACATGGTTGATGATATTACGAGTTTAACTAGTGATTATGATTGTTTTTTTATAAGAAGTTTAATGCTAGCTAGCAACTTACCGTGGCTTTTTACTGCATTTGTGTAACAGGCGGTCTCCTCGTGGAGTGCAATGTAATCAGGTGGTTAGAGTATTGGAATAGTTAACTGTAAGGTTGAGAGATTGAATCGCCGAGCTGATAAGGTAAAAATCTGTCATTCTGCCCCTGAACAAGGCAGTTAACCCACCATTCCTAGGCCGTCATTGGAAATAAGAATGTGTTCTTAATTAACTGACTTGCCTAGTTAAATAAAGGTGTAACAAAAAAAAATCCTCAATCCGTTGAGTTGGGCATGGGGTTGCTATTGTTATGGAATTAGATCTCACAGGGGAATGTGTTTGACTTCCACGCAAGCTAGCGGGTTCCTTCCAGGCAGTCAGTAAATGTTTTCACTCTGCCTCTGTCTGACAACCAAATATGTAGACCTATGCTATGTCAAGTATTTATTGGAAATGTATTTATTTACTCAGGTGTCAATTGACACTTTGCTAAGTCCCACCCCCCTTGGTTACCTCAGACAACATTTTCCCTGGAAGCCTCATTCCCCATTCAACTACTGGCAAAATCCCCCCCACAATGATCTCAAACTGTTGTTAATACACAATATAATTAAGCGGACTACCTGTTTCTAATCAGGAGACTCTTGGGTATGTTGTGGTGGACTGTCATTACAATTGCTTTAAGGGAACCTGGTCAAATGCTTGTAGTGTAGCTAGCACCTGAATGTCTAATAAATGTCGGCATGCAGCCGACAACCACTTTTGGAGCTAACTAGTGTTCTCATTGTATCCTGATTTCAACAGCAGATGAGTGTTATTCATAACATGGCTAACTTAGTTATCTTACATTTTTGGGGGGAAAGTTATATTCACTGGCTAGCTAGCAGTTACGTGGTCAATAAGGGAAAGGGGGATACCTAGTCAGTTGTACAACTGAATGCATTCAACTGAAATGTCTTCCACATTTAACCCCCCTCTGAACCCCTCTTAGTCTTATCGACGTGGATGTCGAGTACCGTAATTTCCGGACTATAAGCCGCTACTTTATTCCCACACTTTGAACATCACGGTTTATACAATGACGCGGCTAATTTATGGATTTTTTCCCGCTTTCACAAAGATTTATGCCGCCAAAAAACTGAGCACTGTCACATAATGTGACGTAAATTGAGCGTGCTCAAACTTCCCATCATTCTGATTACGGTAGTAATTTTGTCACCCTCATCATGGCAAAGACACGGAGAAATGCATATGACGCAGCTTTCAAGTTGAAGGCGATCGATCTGGCTGTTGGAAAAGGAAATAGAGCTGCTGCATGGGAGCTTGGCCTTAATGAGTCGATGATAAGACGTTGGAAACAGCAGCGTGAGGAACTGACTCAGTGCAGAAAGACAAAAGCTTTCAGAGGGAAGAAAAGCAGATGGCCCAAAGTATTTGCAGCCACTCGACATCGGTGTAAATTGTGCATTTAAGGTGGCGCTCCTTGTTCAGTGGGAGGCTTGGATGACAAGTGGGGAGAAATCCTTCACTAGAACGGGCCGCAGGCGAAGAGCATCTTATGGTCATGTCTGCCAGTGGGTCCTGACAGCGTGGAGCATTGTCAAAAAATCCACTATCATCAACGGGTTTCGAAAGGCTGGACTGCTGCGTGTTGAAGGGGCAGCATGAGCTCAGCGGGGTATTTGCCTCTGGATGAAAGTGATGAGAGCGACAATGAAAACGATCCAACATCGGATGAAGCAATTCTGAGGCTATTCAACTCCGACACCGAAGGAGATGACTTCAGTGGTTTCAGTGCACAGGAGGAGGAAGATAGTGACCAATGACTTTCTTGGTAGGCTACTGTTTTAATTTGTTACAAGCCGTGTTTCGTTTAAAGGCTGTGTAAAGTTCATTTGTTTCAATGTACCGGTAGGCACCTGCGGCTTATAGACATGTGCGGCTTATTTATGTACAAAATACATATTTGTTTAATAATTCAGTGGGTGCGGTTTACATTCAGGTGCGCTTAATAGTCCAGCAATTACGGTATCTATAATTGTGTGTTCTTTTAGTTAGGCTGTTCTGTACGATTCAAATTTGCATGTTTTTATTTGTCTGTTTATTTCCGGGGAACACTAAGCTAATTTGTTTAAATGGTTTATTTCACGTTTATGATGAGATCCTTTGTCTAACAGGCTGTCTAAGCTAATCCTCAAATCGCCTATTTGCTTAAGGTCGCAGTTGTTCTCAACTGGCCTACCTGTTTAAATAAAGGTGATTTTTTTTTATTATTTTTTTTATATAAATAAGGGCGGGTTAACCCAATTGTGCAGGTTGTTAAATCAGTGTTTGGTTTTGGTCCTGGGTTTTTGCCACATATTTGTGTTTGTCACGATTGATTCTCTGGGTGTTATTTTTGTGTTGCTTTCAGATGTGTGGTGCCCTCTTAACCTCGGTCAATGGTGTGACCTTCAGGGCTCTCAAATTTTCTTGAGTTTTCTCATGACATTCCTGGATTACTCATTATAGGAATAGTCCGATTTTAATCAACAAATATGATACAGTTGAAAAAAAGTTAACGGTACAAGACTGTGTCCATATCTGTCTGTGTTGGCAGAATCACTACACATCCCATGGACAGGCCCAGGCAATCAGAATTCGTTTTTCCCCATAAAAGGGCAATATTGGAGACGGAGATACTCCTCAGCAACACCCCCCTTCCCCAGACGATCCCGCGGGTGAAGCCGGATGTTTAAGTCCTGGGCTGGCGTGGTTACACGTGTTCTGTGGTTGAGGCCGGTTGGACGTATTCCCAAATTCTCTAAAAATTAAGTTGCAGGCAGTTTATGGAAGAGAAATTAATTACATTTTATGGCAACCACTCTGGTGGACATTATTGCAGTCAGCATGCTAATTACACACTCCCTCAACATCTGTGGCATTGTGTTTTGTGACACAACTGTACATTTTAAAGTGGCCTGTTATTGTCCCCAGCACAAGGTGCACCTATGTAATGACCGTGCTGTTTTATCAGCTTCTTGATATGCCACCTGTGGATTGATTATCTTGGTAAATTAAAAAATTGCTCATTGACAGGGATGTAAACACATTTGTGCATAACATTTTTTGAGAATTAAGCTGTGTGTGTGGAAAATGTCTGCGTTTTATTTCAGTTTTCATGAGCTTTGCATGTTGCATTTGTAGTTTTAACATAACAAAGCGACCCTAGAATAATTAGCCTAAACAATAAATAAAGTGTTCCATGTCAGCAATTGCATTCACAAATGCATTCAACTGGTTTTAGTCTTTGCTGTAATAAAGGCTTTACAAAAAACAATGTTATAACACTGGTATGCTTATCATTTATTTGGTGTTTGCATTCATTGTTTACATTCTTTGATCGCCAGTAGGTTCCACAACTTATCACATTTTTTACACAATTTATTCCCCTTTCCGTCCTGAGCAACCAGTAAACATTCCCCTGTTTCAAGTTTATTTGTCACGTCCTCTGCATCTAATATGCTTTTAGTGTTCTGAGTTTGTCATAAACAGTTTGATGTGATTATGATAGACTAAGTCAGGCTCCATTGGTCATGTGCATGGATTGCGATGCATACACGTGCCGCGTAAAGAGAGCAAGGTTTGAGGGAATAGGGAATGTTTTTTTCCTAAACAAATTAGGGATTTCGATAACAGAACTTTTCAGTCAGAAATGGCTGTAATTATGTTACAGCTTCAGCAACACGGACAGAGCGATAAACACTTGATGTTCTGTGGTGGCCGCTGCAGCAGGGAGGAAAGACAGACAACGGGTGCTAGTCACACAGGCACTTTAAGTCTGAGCCCGGTCTGACACAATCAAATCAATTGCGGTCGGACTCACTCTAGTCATTTGTCTTAATTATTTAATCAAACAGTGCACTTAAAGCATCAGACAAGCTCAGTGCATATAGTTGATTTTATTAAAACACATAGGTCTATATATGGAAAAATGCACATTTAAAAAAATGTGTACCAGTCGTTTGGTCCAAAGATTTCGACCAATATTTTTTTTTTTGGGGGGGGGGGCAGCCAGCCCTAGTTAAATAGCAATGATATCCTTTGCCACTTATCTTACAACATATCTCGAACCAGTCAAACTATTCAACCAAACAATAAATTAATACATTAAGTTTCTTTCCAGCAAATTTCTAAGTTACACATTTATTGTAAAACCAGTAAAGGACTTTTGAAGCTGAGGGTTCAGTATTTATGAAGTTTGGTAATGAATACGAAAACTAGCATAGTTCAGCTAGTTTAGCCAGGGAAAAAGAGTTTGGGCCTGGTGCGCATGTGCAACAGCTGGGCGCACGTATGCGCACTAGGCTAATTCAGGAGACTGAAGGGGAAACATTTGATTTAAACAATTCAGAAACAAATGGATGACTTATATTTAAGGAGAGCAACTTCACAAACAACCCTGAAATCATGTAATTTTCAACAGTAAAACCAAGCTTAAAATTATATTTGTGTGAACCTGAAGCCAGAAAATTGTGAATTCCCCTCTGGGCACGGTGGACTCCTCACCGCTTTAAGTGCTTGAATTGAGTCGGCTGGGAGAAGCAGCTGTGCCACAGAGCTGGAAGCCAGCCAGCACCGGTCACTGCAGAACCAGCCACGGAAACAGCAGAACAGGGCTGTCCCTGCCTGATCCTCGCTGCCAGGCGATTGGCTGTACCGAGTGGTCATGTGACCGGGTGCTGGCTGGTTGTGCTTTCAGCATCGGACACAGTTGAGAAGGAGATGGGATGGACACTGTCACTGCTATCGAAATGGGGTAAGGTTTTGCTTTTTCAATTATTGAAAATACCCCCACTTCTCCTTTCTACAACGGACAAAAATTGAGACGTTTTTAAAAATTCTGTCAATGGGGATTAGGGGCAGGCAGGGAGCTCCTGGGGGAATAATGGTGTGTTTGTGTGAATAGCGAGGCGTAGCCGCTAAGCCTTTTGGAGGGAGAGACTTCTGCTTAGCCTAGCTACCGGTTATGCTCCAACAAAGCAGACGTGTCATTGTGACTGTGCGATGCTGTCTTTCTTTGGACGCTGTAGGGTTGCTACGGGGTCAGTCTGACAGTGGCTGTGTCGTCTTTGTCTGGGTTGACGTCGTCATTGGTTAATCCCTGGTTGTATTGTGCTGTGAAGGGCTGGGTTAGTTGGGTTGTGTGTGTGAGCTCACACCACTGTCTGCCTACTTTTTCTTTGTGGTGTCAAGGGAAGGGCATTTGTCGCTCAGCAGCTGACTGCTGGGGTTTTTCTGGTTTAGCTATCTGCTGAGGGGGGGGTCTCCATCCATAGTGTGTTTCTCTCTCTCTCTCACACACACACACACCCTTTCACAGATTCACAAAAAGCCTCATCCATCCAGTGCAGTGCTACGTTCACTGCCAGTGTTAGACGAAAGGTAAATGTGAGCGCCTGCCTGGTTGTTTTATCGTGTCAAGATGGAATCCTCATTTTCGAGAGAGGAAGATGTTAATTTAGAGAATTGGACACGAGGAGGATTTGTCATTTTCATTATACATTTTAATGCACCAGGAAGCATCAACCTGCAAAATGGATACCCAGAATTAGCCAATTTAAGGGGAGGATTTATTTTGAGAACATTGATGCAATATTCATGAGGTAGAAAGAGGATGCAGTCCCCTTCTTTCTCAGCCCTTGCTCTGTTGTTCTTTTCATTCATTTGTTCATTCCCCCTTCGTGTTTCTTCTCGCTCGCGCCCCCTTCAAACCCTTTTGTAGGCAAAATTTGACAGGTTTAGCATATATGGTGCCAGTAGCAGTTTGCTTTGTTCAATGTTGTGTTGCTTTGTTTTCTCTATCTAGAGATATTACTGACTGATTTTTAGTGGGCTGAGTTCTGTGGGTGTATAGCTACATGATGCAGAGGGAGAGGACATGGTAAGATTCTAGATTATTATTATTTTTTTTAACTTGCAAGCTTTGTGTGTATTGTACAGTTACAGCATACACATTGTATCCTTTGAATTGAATTGTACTAAAAAAATGTTTTGATTTCTTCCATGACCTAGCCTACGTTTACTGCACACTAGCGAATGACCGAGGAAGAGTGATCAATGTTGTCTACTAGCCTAATTAAAATAACAACGCATTAGTCTAATATCTGGAGGAAATACATTTTGTGAAATATAGGTTAAAACTGTACAGTAAGGGGCAGGAGAAGTAGCCTAATACGGAAATGGTGTGGTGATGACAGGGAGCTCATGCAGATGGGTCGAACTGATATGATTCTGAACTGATGTGCATGTTGACACAATTGATAATGCAATTATGAAACTGATATAAGCCTATGGAGTTGTGTAATTTTTAATACAATTTGTGTAATTGTAGCCTGCCTTCCTGCCAGATATCTATAACAGCCATATTCACTATAATACTAGAGTATTTGTTGATAGTACACTATGGCACAGTACAATGATCATTGTAGCATTGCAACCTCATTCTGTATCCCATCCTTCTTCATAGTCAGCAGTTGTAGACGCTGGCTGTTAAATGATGGTGATGATAAGCTCTCTCTTTTATGGCGTAGGCTAGAATTGAATATCCAAAATGGCTGCCAATTGAACTACTTCAGTCTGCATCTGCCAACAGGGGCTTGTCTTTTGGCTCACCTTCTGCAGTTCTCCACGGTATTGTAAATGCATGAAGTGGCAGTGTATCCATACAAACTTTTTTTAAAATACACATCCCCGAACCAATTTCGGTTACCCCTTTGCATCAATAGATATAGAACCCTGATATGTGTTCATTAGCCAGTGCATTGACAGAACTCACAGGGTGATTCTGGAACGCTGTCTTGTGTTCTTCTCTACCCGTCCTGTGTATAGGATACAGCCTAGTGAGGGCAGTATTGACATTTTGGGACAGACTCGCTGCCCAATCAACCCAGCCTAATTGACTCACTGAATTCGATTGGCGCCTCATTGAATCTTTGGCAAACAAATGTTGCTCTAGTCTAGGGAACCAGGACATTGTGTCAAACAAACCAATATCATGGTTCTGAATTACTAATATTGCACTGTGAAGTTGATTGTTTAGTCAATGTCGACCAGGGGATATAAGCCACTGTTAAGGTTAGTTAGTTAGGTCTGAATGCTTCTGCCGGAGTCTGTTCTAGTGGTAGCATTGCTCAAGAGTTCCAAAGAGTAAGCGTTCATGCCAAGGCCTTTGCTGATATTTAACTTGTCACTCACTGATCATTTGGTATCCAAAACATTTTTGATACATTTTCCACCTCAATGATCCAGTTACTACTCATCCCTGCTTGCTTGCCTCCTACCCTCTCCATGATGGATGATCTAAAAATAAAAACTTTTCCTCAGCAAGACAAACGAGTCTCCCCCCTCTGTCATGTAGAGTTGTCTTCATAGGCCTGTAGGGGGCTCTGTGGGGCGTGAGTAATGGTGTTCCCTTAGCTGGCCGACTACATCTTCGGTCTTCTAGATCCTCTCTTCTCAGCCGCTCTCAGAGAAACCCAAGTTAACACATTAGTAAACCACAGCCTGCCCTACTCATAGTAGATGCAATGCACAGTCTCTGTGGTATGGTCCTTGCAAACGTTGTTGGTTGCAGTAGATGGCAGAGATTTTTAGTTGCATTAACAAGGAGTATAGTGTAAACCGTGCCCATTTTGGCCTAGGCTTAAATTGTACAGATGTGGTCAGTGAACATGTGTGATATGGATTATCAGTGTTGGAGGATGAGGTTAATATTGAAAATATAATTCTAATCTATTGGACTTTGTGGTGTTTAGACAATGCCATGTGCATTGAGATTTCAGTGGATGGATATCAGTGGTAGTTGGCCATAAACCATTTGACAGGTGGTATGGCAAGAGATGGTATGGCACTGTTGTGCTCTGGCTGTAGCTTCACAGTGGTGGACTGGATGTCTATGTCAGCTGGAGACTTGGAAAAATTGGACCTTGCATTTAATCCTATTTTTTTGTCTTTGTTCTTGCATCTAAACAAAATGAATGTTTCTCAATATTTTTTGCAAAAAATGTAGGCTAATAACTACGCTATTATTGAACGGTTAGCGTAATTATGATCCACTTCTTCCATCAACCGTTTGTTTGATAAAAATCCTTGTTAAAAAATTAAATGCAGTTAAGCTAGTCCAACCACTGACACGGCTTGTAATATCTGCCCAGGCATGAATTAACAAGCCTAATGTTTTTAAAACCTGTGTGAATTGCTCTTAACCCAAAGCAAATGTAAGGCATTTACAACTCTTATTCTCCAGATCTTATTCTCAACTGTTTTTCATAAAATCTTGTGTGCTGCTTTTTCTTTTAATGTGACTTGCTTTGGCCCTCGCAACTGGCCTCGTCTTAAGTCCTGCCGCTCTGATTGAAAAAGGTTTTAATTCTTAGAACCTTTGCTGAACTGTAATTTTCCAATGTAATGGTAGAGAATATGGTGCTATAAATGTATCAAGGCTTTTTAAAGCCCATTTTAGTCAAAGGGTATGAATACTTTCCGAATGCACTGTATTACAGACTCTGTCTATGAAGAGCTGGATATTAAGCTGGATATTAATTGGCATTGGCATGGTGTTATGGACACTGTCACCACTGACCATAATGTAGCCTAGCTTAATTATATCCATCAAATGTAGGCTTCCAGATTAATTGTGATTGAGGCGGTATGTCTGTTTTTATGGGCAATTTTCCAGTGCAAGTAGGAGTTGATTCAACCTTATTAACCGTTGTTAATGTGTTGTTGTCCTTAGGTCAAGAGGTAGTCCAAGATGGCTGCAGCGTCTTATGATCAGCTGCTGAAGCAAGTGGAGGCACTGAAGATGGAGAACTCCAACCTTCGACAAGAGCTTGAGGACAACTCCAACCACTTGAACAAACTGGAGACTGAAGCCTCAAATATGAAGGTAATCAGACCTCCTCTATGGTACACTAAGAACCCTGTGTCGAAGGTTGTGTTCAATATGTCGCATTGGGTCGAAGGTCGTTAATTATGGCACATGTAGCAAAACATTTAGCTATGTAAACTGACTTTTCTTATTTGAGAGGTACAGACCAAGCATTTCTGATTCATGTCTACTGAACACAAGCCAGCTTTTCCTCTTCACTCAAATGCTTGTACCAACTCAGTGACCTTAGTGTCCACTAGAGGTCGACTGATTATGATTTTTCAACGCCGATACGGATACCAATTATTGGAGGACCAAAAAAAGCCGGTGCCGATTATTTTTGTATTTTTTTTAAAGGTGGAAAAAGTATTTGTAATAATTACAATTACAACAATACTGAATGAACACTTATTTTAACTTAATATAATACCTCAATAAAATCAATTTAGCCTCAAATAAATAATGATACATGTTCAAGGTTCATGGTTTAAATAATGCAAGAACAAAGTGATGGAGAAGAAAGTAAAAGTGCAATATGTGCAATGTAAAAAAGCTAATGTTTAAGTTCCTTGCTCAGAACATGAGAACATATGAAAGTTGGTGGTTCCTTTTAACATGAGTCTTCAATTTTCCCAGGTAAGAAGTTTTAGTTTGTGGTTGTTATAGGAATTATAGGACTATTTCTCTCTCTGTACGATTTGTATTTCACATACCTTTGACTATTGGATGTTCTTATAGGCACTTTAGTATTGCTAGTGTAACAGTATAGCTTCCGTCCCTCTCCTCACCCCTACCTGGGCTCGAACCAGGAACACATCGACAACAGCCACCCTCAAAGCAGCGTCACCCATGCAGAGCAAGGGGAACAACCACTCCAAGTCTCAGAGCGAGTGACGTTTGAAACGCTATTAGCGCGCACCCCGCTAACTAGCTAGCCATTTCACATCGGTTACACCAGCCTAATCTTGGGATTTGATAGGCTTGAAGTCATAAACAGCTCAATGCTTGAAGCACAGCGAAGAGCTGCTGGCAAAATGCACGAAGTGCTGTTTGAAAGAATGCTTACGAGCCTGCTGGTACTTACCACCGCTCAGTCAGACTGCTCTATCAAATCAGAGACTTAATTATAACATAGTATCACACAGAAATACGAGCCTTAGTTTCCGGATTCTACCATATTAATGACCTATCATCTCGAAAACAAGACGTTTATTCTTTCAGTGAAATACGGAACCGTTCCATATTTTATCTAAGCATCCCTAAGTCTAAATATTCCTCTTACATTGCACAACCTTCAATGTTTTGTCATAATTACGTAAAATTCTGGCAAATTGGGCAGCCCAAACTGTTGCATATATACTGACTCTGCGTGCAATGGGGCGGCAGGGTAGCCTAGTGGTTAGAGTGTTGGACTAGTAACCGAAAGGTTGCAAGTTCAAATCCCTGAGCTGACAAGGTACAAATCTGTCGTTCTGCCCCTGAACAGGCAGTTAACCCACTGTTCCTAGGCCGTCATTGAAAATAAGAATTTGTTCTTAACTGACTTGCATAGTAAAATAAAGGTAACATAGAATTAAATTAAATGAAAGTGACACAATTTTGCTTGGTTAATATTGCCTGCTAACCTGGATTTCTTTTAGCTAAATATGCAGGTTTAAAAATATATAATTCTGTGTATTGATTTTAAGAAATGCATTGATGTTTATGGTTAGGTACACATTGGAGCAACGACAGTCCCTTTTCCCCAATACCCACCGCATCGATTATATGCAACTCAGGACACACTAGATAACTACACATGGTTGATGATATTATGATTGATTGTTTTTTATAAGAAGTTTAATGCTCGCTAGCAACTTACCGTGACTTCTTACTGCATTTGTGTAACAGGCAGTCTCCTCGTGGAGAGCAATGTAATCAGGTGGTTAGAGTATTGGACTAGTTAACTGTAAGGTTGAGAGATTGAATCGCCGAGCTGATAAGGTAAAAATTGGTCATTCTGCCCCTGAACAAGGCAGTTAACCCACCGTTCCTACGCCGTCATTGAAAATAAGAATGTTATCTTAACTGACTTGCCTAGTTAAATAAAGGCATAAAAAAAAATGCCAAATCGGTGTCCAAAAATACTGATTGTTATGACAACGTAATCGGCCCTAATTAATCGGTCGACCTCTAGTGTCCACCCTGAGATTGGAAGGGTGTGATTTCAATCCCTGGCTGAGTCCTACCACATACTATAAAAATGGGCATTCCACATTAGGGAGAGCGTCCTGTCCATGGGGTGTACTTGTACATTAAGCTTTCCTCACGCAACAGTCGTTACTGTGTTTGTCCCAGTTATTGCTTCACTCAGTAGGCTACATCAAGCACAACAGTGGGATATTTCCCTAGGCAAGATCTTAGAACATAGTCTTTCTTCCAGCTTTAAACAACCAATGTGCCTGAAGTAATGTGTTAGGGTTGAGTGCTCCGCTGAATTTTAGGAAGTCATTTAGACTCTAATCCGCTCCCTCTCAATATAGGCCTAGCTATCGAGGAAGACACCATGATGTATCATGGATAGAAATGTTAGCTTAGTATCCAAGACAGAAATAAATGTATCCTCCTCATCCTGTCAACATTCTCTCAAAACCCCTTCACAGGCCTCTCGCTATCCCGACACATTCCCCTGTATTGCCACTCAAATTAGCCCTTCTGCTTCAACCTCCCTATCTGCATCCCAGAGTCGGTCTGTCTCTGAAAACGTTATTTGGCTGTCATCCTCGTTCCCTCAATTCCTCTCTAAGCCTATTGGAAAATGGGGGGTTGAGGAAGGCCCCTTGGATCCTCTCCGCCAATACATTTTCATCGGAATTGAGGAAACAAGGACTGAGGAAGGAGTGGTTTGGCGGTTAGTAACATTTTCAGACACCAGGACTCTGTTCACGAGAAGAGCTGCCATCCTGGGCTAGGCTGCTGAATCTCCCTTTCACACACACACACACACACACACACACGCACACACGCACACACACTCGTTGAATGTACCAGCCTGCTAGGTGCCGTTGCTTTAATTGGATGATGTGACCTGGCAGGCTGAGGCTTCAGGAGGTGATTTAAACTCCTCGGGCTTTTCTGTTCTCACAGGAACATTTGGGTTCTCAACTATCTCTGTCAATGTCTTCTACCCCGCAATGCACCCTTGGGTAGTGAGTGGTGCCACCTCACATTAGGGAGCACTTCTTTCTTAAATGTACGAGTGGCAGTGAATGTAGTGGACTACTCATTAGCCCACGAACTAAGGACAAGAGACTGCAAATCCTTCCCTCAATCCCAAATCAACCCCTAGGGGTTGATACTCTCTGATCTTTTAAAATACCTAGAGGATATGGACTAGGGGTTAATACACTGATCTATTAAAAGGCCTAGTTGCTTTTGTAGAGTGTTTCCTGGTAATGAGGGAATGAGTGTCACCGTGGAAGGACTCGCAGTGTGTTGGGACTGGGGGTGAGGTATATGTTTGGTGCAGGCTTAGTCAGTATTAGTATTTTCTGGGAAGCGTCTTAATGTGAGCAACACTGACATACTTTATGTGAGACTGTACTGACTTTCCAGTAGCATTGGAGCTGGTTGAGGTTTCTCCCACTTTTGGGCATTTCAAATGAGGGGTTCTGCTCTGCCCTTGTCTGAGGAGAGTTCTACTCTGTGAATAGCCTAACACTGATTATGCATCCTTTATCTCAGTATGTTTGGAGCTGGGTTTGAGGTTAGCCTGATTCTCACTTTTGGGGGGGTCTGACTGCTCTACTCTTAGACTGGCACATTCAGCACTGCTGCTAAGCTATCTATTAACAATGCACCCCATCAGCTCTGCTCTGCCTCTGCCTCTGCATCCGCTCTGGCTCAAATTGAAAACCTGCCAACTCATTCAGTTTAGTAAGCCACGGGCTAGGCTACCTGCTACTCTGCAGTCTGATATTTCATGTTGGAGGGAGGTGGCTGTTGCACACCCCTTTGTGCTGCTGCAGATACAGAACCAGCCTGGGTTTGGCTTAGGGATTTATCTGGCACTAGCTTAAGGAGAGCAAAGGGGTGAGAATGATTTTTTTTTTTAAATATTAAAGTATCATTTCTGCCTTTGCTGCAACGACGCCATCCATTGTGTTGACCTGTATTGTTGAGAAATCCTTCCTGGACTGTGAACTATAGTGTTGGAGGTTAGGTTCCTGCATCCTGCAATGCTTACTAAATATAGTTTAGCTTAATGCTTATTGTAAGTGGGCTGTTTTGTTGGTTAATGGTAGCCTAAGTAAGAATAAACGCTAAAGTACTGTAATGCAATGTTTCTATATAGTCTAAATAGCGGGAAGGGCTATCATTTGCAACCAAGTGAGAATTATTAGGCCTATCTTGTGGAAAAATGGTCTGTTAGTATTCCTTACAGGGGAGAACCCCTGTTGAGATCATAAAAGATGAATCATAAATAATGAGATTATTCAGGGGGTAAATAATGATATTATTTATGACTAATGGATGAAATTTAAAGACAGTCTGCCTTTCCCTTTGTGCTAATCAGTTTCATATTCATCAGAAACCCTATCTCCCTCTGGCACTTTGAGATCGATGTCGGCTGCTCTCTCTCTCGCTCTCTCTCGCTCTCTCTCGCTCTCTCTCGCTCTCTCTCGCGCTCTCTCGCTCTCTCTCGCTCTCTCTCGCACGCTCCCTTCCCTCTGCACGTTGGGGAAAGCTGTCTTTTTTTAGCGTCTCTCTCCCTTCCTCTCATTGTATCTGATGAATGCGCCTCTCTCAGTTCCGACATCCAGACATTTCCTCTCTCCTCGGGGCTCAGGGTCTGTGTCCCAAATTGCACAATGTTTCCCTTTTATAGTGCACTACTTTTGACTAGGGCCCATAGGGTGCACTATATAGGGAATGGGGTGCCATTTGGGACACAAACAGGCTGTCACAGGCTCACAGCTGCAGGGAGACCAGAGGAGAGCATAAACAACAGCCTCTCCATCAATGAGCACTGAGCATGCTTCCTCTCTCTTACGCACCAAGCCAATTACACACAGCACAACGAGCTCAATTTCAGTTAAATAATTATGTTTACGAGCACGCGCACTCACACACGCACAAAGACACATCGAATTGTACTTGCATCTTATGTAACCCAGTTCTAACATAAACCATACAGCTTTAGATGAGCACTAAACCTCTATAAATCCTCAGTCATTCCATCCTGTATGTGGAAAGGGATGCTATAAAGTGACATTTTGCATTTGATATATCAAGTTTCTGGCAGAAAGTTTCTTCATAATAAGTTACTAGTGAAATTGAAATGGCCTTTTGTGGGATCAATACTAGTGGCTCATTCCACAACATAATAGTGTAATAGTATAGTGCCACTGGGTTAGTTGAAACATACTTAGTTCTCAGAACAGACAGGTTATGATTTAAGCTTTCTACTTTACGCATATCTTGGTACTTTTATTGTGAAAAGTTCAGACCTGGCTACTTGCATAAGTGTAAAATATTTGGGGCCCTGAATCTCCTAGGTTTTTTAGGAATCCACTTTGTTTAGCAGAAAAGTTTAATCAAGGAGTTTCAGACATGGAAATTAGGGTTTCCAATCAATGAATAGCTTTTGAACAAAACAGAACACCCCCCTTTCCTATATTTTTTACCATGCTTTTTTCTATTTTGAGAAGTCTTTCTGGTGGATTATCATCCTAAAACTACCCAATAGGAATCTGTGGTGGTCTGGGTCTCTCGTTAAGTACAGCCTAGTTAGTAAGGTTACTTCACACATTAGTGTTCTAATTTAAACCCTCCAGTCCTGCCTTCCCTTGACACCAATGCTTGTTTTTTCCTTATTACACACCACATGCTTAACAACAACAATATTGCATTCTCAAGGACAGTCTACCTTTTTCCAGTAAGAGTGCAGTACAAAAGCCGGACATAGCATGGTTCAGGGCCTCATGGGAGCCCAGCTCAGATGAAACCAGAGCCTAATGAGAATGAGAGACCCCGGCATGCTGGGTGGGTTTTGGCTCTGCAGATGGGTACTTTTACAGCATTGATTTGAGTTACTAGGACTATTGGATGACTATTTTAAAGCCTGTGTGTGTGTGTGTGTGTGTGAAAGGTATGCAGGACACTCAAACACTGCAGGGTTGCACAGGTTTTCTAGCCCGTCTCTCTGTTGGATTTGTTTATTAGGGAAGAGTGTGTCCATTTTCCCATTTCAGATTGGGCAAACGCATCCAGAATTCTGAGACTTGGACAGCAGTTGACTAAAAATATAATTTAACGAGAGTTGACAACTTGACTTGGTATGGATGTGGCAGCTTCAAAGTTTCCTTTCCTTTTTTATTTGGTTATCCAACTAATTGAAGTAAGTTCAGACTTGATTGCATGTCCTCAATTTCATTTACTCTCAATGGCCCCATGGTTATTTGTTTTTATAGGTCTTTTTATAGGCCAGATCAATCTATATGGATTCTCCTCTTGGTCTTGAATTTACGGTCAGCTAGTAGTCTACGTTATAAATGAGCTGTATTCTATTCACATTAGCAACAACATGTCCGTCACCCCCAATGGTTGAATAGAGGAGTGGTTCTGCTAGGAACTGCTGTGAATAGAATGAGGGGCTCTTTATCATATGATCCCAGCCTGATAATGCAGCCGTTGTGTGGTGTGTCTAGACGTCACACATGCTTTACAGAGCGAGGGAGAGAGGGAGCGCATCGCACAGTCAGGGCTGTGTGTTTTTGTTTCCTGCCATCCAGCCCTCCCGTCTGACCCCCTTTCAGCCTGCTCATCGATGCATGGGCCAGGGTCAGAGGTCACAGGGTAGAGGTTGACGGACACTGTGACCGTCCGGGTCATGCATTGGTTACGTTGTGAGTAACGCTTCAATCTAAGGGGAAGCAGCTGTATGGACATAGCCTCTTGATGGCCCCTGGTCTCTGACTGACTGAGACGGGACAGGCAGGGTGGAAGGAAAACCCTGTTCTGTTTTCTGAGCGGGAGCCGTGTTGTCGCCGGACATCGCTTTGATGCTTTGCTCTCCTCTCGGACTCACTGGAGGACAGGAGACTACTCTTTCTATTCCACTTGAAAAATAAAATAAGTTAACGAACTGTTCAACCTGGAAATACTTTTTATCTAACTTTTGATTTAATGACCCGCAGTTAATATAAAGTCCAGATTGGTTGAAGGATTCTGCCTGCTGTGGAGACTACCACTGCTGCTACAGCTGTAGTACTGTACTCTAGGATTCCTGAGCTATATGGACATGATCGTATCCAGCCTCTCGTTCGCTATGCTGTATCCTTCTGATTATAGGCCTAGTTTTAACGCTGGATTTATTATTCTCCTCTGGAAGTATGCCTTTCCACCATTCACTCTGTCACCGTTGTAGGTTCATTGTGGTAAGTATTAGTCCTCCTGCAACAAGCCAGTTTCAATAGGCTAATCAAGTTCATGATCTTTTTCCAGTCATGTTTTGTAGAGCTGAGCGGTTAACAGATTATGGACGGGACACGTAGTTAAACAAACCCTTAGAGGGATCAAGATCTTTAAGTTCTTCATAATGTGTTGTATATTATTTCAAGTAGGTTCAGAGTTCTATTTGGAGATAGGACATTACACCATTAAAGTGACCAAACTTTTTGCATTTGTGGATGTAGGCCTACAGCTAACAATGTATTGCTACTGTATGTCTTTGGGTTGGTTGTCTGTGAAAAGGCTACAGATTAAGATGCATATACGACTATGCAGAGACCTTCACTGAAAGGATGGGATAAGATGTCCATAGGAGGAGAAAAAGTGCTCAAGGATAGCAATGTCATTGGTTGACTGAAGAGTAGAGTTCACTGAGAACATAATCAAGTCTAAAGAAAAGCGTCTCTCCCTTCAAGGTAAAGTCACTGATGCCCTCAAGGGGCCAGTTCTTAGAAAGCCATTAGTGGCATGCTCATTAGGAACAGAGAAACTTAGGGTCCAACCTACAATACAGTACTGGATTTAAAAACTTTAAAAAAAAAGCTTTCTCCCCAATTTCGTGGTATCCATTTGGTCGTTAGTTTGTCCCATTGCAGCAACTCCCGTACGGACTCGGGAGAGGTGAAGGCCGAGAGCCGTGCGTCCTCCGAAACACGACTCAGCCAAGCTGCACTGCTTCTTGACACAATGCCCGCTTAATCCGGAAGCCAGCCTCACCAATGTGTCAGAAAACATTGTACACCTGGCAACCGTGTCACCGTACATGCGCCCGGCCCACCACAAGGAGTCGCGAGAGCGCGATGGGACAAGTATATCCCGGCCAGCCAAACCCTTCCCTAACCCGGACGACGCAGGGCCAATTGTGCTCCACCCCATGGGTCTCCCGGTCGCGGTCGGCTGCGAGAGCCTGGATTCGAACCGGGATTTCTAGTGGCACAGCTAGAACTGTGATGTGCCTTAGACTACTGCGCCACTCGGAGGCCTATAGCTCCATTCTTGTGTATTTTATTCCTCTTGCGTTACCATTTTTTAAAATGTATTATGGTTTATAAACCGCATCATTGTGAAGGGCTCATAAGCAAGCATTTCACGGTAAAGTCTGAACCAGTTGTATTCGGCTCATGTGACAAATTAAATTTGATACTGTTTTTGATGTTACATCAAAGCCAGTGGTTGGATGTTTTTCCTCTCACTGTTCTACCCTGTCCATCAGGCAGCATGACCAACCACCAGTTCCTTGTCTCTGGAATGGGATAGTGGTGGGGGGGTTGGGGCAAACATTCTATTTTGCACTGCAGTGGGCCAGTAGGTTTGGCTAGACTTTTTACAGGTGTGAATGGACTTTAACTTTGTTTTTGTGGCTTAAATGTTTTTGTTTCTAAACTAAAAGAACATTGCTGTTCTTTCCTTTGGAAGTGTGTGTGTGCACCTAGATATTGTTCAGTGCTCTTATTTGCGGTTGTGTGTTTACAAACAATATATTATAACCGATTTGTTTCTCCTGTATTTCAGGAGGTGCTGAAACACATACAGGGAAGCATTGAAGAAGACTCTACCGATTCATCCGGACAAATCGATCTCCTAGAAAGACTGAAAGGTACGCATCAGACATGGGGTGACAGAATTAGCTGGTTGAAATGCGTTCTATTAAATAACCTAAATTCTGATATTCCTTCCTCCGGTAGAAATTAGCCTGGATCCTAACACTTACCCAGGGGTGAAGCTGAGATCTCAGCCGTCTTCCATGCAGGGTTCAGGCTCTGGGCGTTCAGGGGACAGCAGCCCCAGCCCCATGGGTTCCTTGGGCTCCCTCCCCAAGAGAGGGCTGTCCAATGGGGGCAGAGACAGCGCTGGCTACCTGGAGGAGCTGGAGAAGGAGAAGTGAGCTCCTGCTTGCATTACTTTGTATTTTCACATTAGTTTGTCTTTGAGTAATGCAGGTTATACTTAGTCTCCATCCCAAAGGACACCCTATTCCCTACATAGTGCAGTACCAGAGCCCTTTCAGGCTATATAGCAAATAGGGTACCATGTGGGGGGCATTCACTATGATTTAATGCTGCAATATTAATTGATGAATGGTTTGCCTCTCTCCCGGCCAAATCACACTGAGTGCAATGGTGCAGTGTGAGAGCTTCAATCACACAGTACATCATGCTAACATTGTTAGGTTGCAAAGTGTATTCCTGGCATTAGTCACAGACAGGATGCATTAGGCGCTCGTATTCAGGACACCTACCCTGTTTTATTCTGGTATGCTGTATATGTGTTTTTGTCTTAGGTCTTTGATTAGTTTATTTGGTCTGACTTCGGTCAGTTTTGAATTATAAAAAGAAAAACCTTGGTCTCTGATTGGTGCGATTGTATCTGTCTTGTCAGGTCCTTATTGATGGCGGAGCTGGAGAAAGAGGAGAAGAAGAAGGATCAGTATTACGCACAGCTGCAGAACCTCACCAAGAGGATCGACAGCCTACCACTGACTGAGAATGTAAGTGTTTATTTGTCGTTCAGCATTATGCAGGGCGTTGGGATGGAGTATAGTGACGTATAGATACTCCCAAAATATCATAACTGACAGTATGCAGATATCCTCTCTGCATTATTAAATATTAAACATTTCGCCAAGCCTGATGTCTGTTGATCCTGTTTGCGGTTGCAGCAGTTCTCCCTGCAGACGGATATGACCCGTAGGCAACTGGAGTACGAGGCGAGGCAGATCAGAGCTGCCATGGAGAAACAGCTGGGAACCTGCCAGGATATGGAGAAGAGGGCACAGGTCAGGGATGAGAGGAATTTGGGGTGGCAAGTAGCCTAGTGGTTAGAGTGTTGGGCCAGTAACAGAAAGGTTGCTGTATCGAATCCCTGAGCCGACAAGGTAAAAATCTGTCGTTCTGCCCCTGTATAATAAGGCAGTTAGCCCAGTGTTCCCCGGTAGGCCGTCATTGTAAATAATATATTTTTCTTAACTGACTTGCCTAGTTAAATAAAGGTTAAAATGATGAATGCATACAGTGAAATGAAAGGGAGAGCAGGTAGAGAATTACATGTATAGGATGAGTCATTGTTTAGGAAACAGGAAGAACAGGAAGAACAGAATGGCCAGTAAGGATATTAAGTAGGATGGATATGTAGGCAGTTGAGGTAGAACATTTAGTAAATTGACTTAGAATTACAAAATTCTAACAACTAACTGGCGACCCTACACATTGACTCTACCGGTGCCCCCTGTATATAGTCTCGCTATTGTTGTTTTACTGCTGTTATTTAACTACTTGTTACTTTCATCTCTTGTCCGTATTTTTTTTAATTGCGTTGTTGGTTGGGGGCTCGTAAGTAGGAATTTCACTGTAAGGTCTACCTACACCTGTTGTATTCGGCACATGTGACTAATAAAATTTGATTTGGTAATTGTAATATCCGGTCATCATCCTCTGAGTGATTGCTTCCTGTAAATGTCCTGCTGTGTTTCAGGTGAGGGTGACTCGTATTCAGCAGATAGAGAAGGACATACTGAAGATCCAACAGCATGTCCAGTCTTCACCTGCAGAACCAGAGGTATGTGATACTCACCCCAGCCTCAGGTGTAATACACTAGAATGTACCTCTAGGCCTTGTTCTAGCTAGAATACAAAGAAAATATTGCCGGAAACAATAGAGGTACCGAATTTCTCACTGTAAATATATTTAGGGCTGGTTTCCCGGACGCATTATTCCTGTTTAAAATGACTAATGTCCTTTGATTTGTCTGGGACTAAGCATAATCTGTATCTGGGAAACCAGCCCTAAATGTATTTACAGTGATTTCTGGCAATACTTTCTCTGTATTCTGGCTAATGCCTGGCCTGTGTGGACATCTCCATTTCAACAGGCATTCTGTGGGAACAGTTTGTTGGCCTTGAGTCATGTAAAGAACCAAAAGCTGCTTACATCGGAGTGTCGTGCCATGTCAGTCAGCCATCCCATTTGCTGATAGCCATTGAATTCTCGTTGTACAGGGTGCGCATTTCTATGCAATGGGGATTGATGCTTAGCCTCCATCCCTGCGTTACAGAGATGTCACATGGACAAGTGTACAATAATGCTTTGTTACTGATCCGATATGGTGATTTATCTGAACTGAACATACTGTCCTCTCTCATCCAATCATTTTGCAGTGTTCTGCTCCTCTAAACAAGAGCGTCATTTATTTACAGCGGCTCCTAAGAACACTAGAATGCTGGAAGCAACTCTTGTTCCTTCCAGGTTTATAACTTCTGACCCTGATTCTGGGGGGTGAAATCAACCATAGGCGTTCTCCTGTCCTCTCTCCTTGTGTTAAATATGAAAAAGAGAGCTATTGAATGAATGACAAATGACTTTTTGTTTTTGTAAAATCGCCAGTTGGAAACCCATCCCGTATGGGATTAATTGACACACATTACAATAGTTCACTGATAATTTAGTGATAATTCTTCTTCCGGTGTTCTCTGCAGTGCGTTGCATAAAGAGGGGGGGGGGGAATATATCAATACATAATAGTAAATAATATAATCAAAACTAATTATATCCCTGGAGCAGTAAACATATACATGTATACATACAGTCGTGGCCAAGTTTTTAGAATGACACAAATATTAATTTTCACAAAGTCTGCTGCCTCAGTTTGTATGATGGCAATTTGTATATATTCCAGAATGTTAGGAAGAGTGATCAGATGAATTGCAACGCCCCTCTTTGCCATGCAAATGAACTGAATCCCCAAAAAACATCCACTGCATTTCAGCCCTGCCACAAAAGGACCAGCTGAAATCATGTCAGTGATTCTCTCGTAAACCTCTGGCCTAGGGGGCGGTATTTTGACGTCTGGATGAAAAGCTTGCCCAAAGTAAACTGCCTGCTACTCAGGCCCAGAAGCTAGGATATGCATGTAATTGGTAGATTTGGATAGAAAACACAAAATGTCTAAAACTGTTAAAATAATGTCTGTGAGTATAACAGAACTGAAATGGCAGGTGAAACCCCGAGGACAACCCCCCCCTCCTCCCCCCAAAAAACACAATTTCAGCATAACACTGATTTCAATGGCTGGCACTTTTATTATAGGGCGAAATCCTCCCTGGTTGCAGTTCCTAGGGCTTCCACAAGATGTCAACAGTCTTTAGAAAGAGTTTCATGCTGGTTTTTGGGAAAATGAGAGAAGTTGTAATTTTTCTAGGCGGCTCCCATTTTAGCTGTAGTTTTTCCAAGCGTGTGGAGAAACGCTTCTTTGTTATTTATCTCCGGTAGAGACAATAACGATTCTCAGTCTTAAATTTTATAGTTTATTTCCGTATTAGGGTACCTAAGGTTTGATTATAAACGTTGATTGACTTGTTTGGATAAGTTTGTTGGTAATGTTTGGGATTCATTTTGTATGCATTTTGAAGGAGGGAAACTGGGTGGATTATTGACTGAAGCGCGCCAGCTAATTTATCTGTTATTTTTACCAGGTAAATTGATTGAGAACAATTCTTATTTGCAGCTATGACCTGGGGAATAGTTACAGGGGAGAGGAGGGGGATGAATGAGCCAACTGTAAACTGGGGATTATTAGGTGACCATGATGGTTCGAGGGCCAGTTTGGGAATTTAGCCAGGACACAGGGGTTAAACACCCCTACTCTTACGATAAATGTCATGGGCTCTTTAACCTCTTGCTCCTACCCGACACGCAGGCGTCCCATCTAGACATCTGGAAAAGCAAACTCAAACGTTCATTAAAATACATATGCAGGGTACTGAATTAAAGCTCCACCTGTTGTGAATCCAGGCAACAAGTCAGATTTTTAAAATGCTTTTCGGCGAAAGCATGAGAAGCTATTATTTGATAGCATGTAACACCCCAAAAGTCCCGCAGGGGACGTAAACAAAATATTTAGCATAGTCGGCGCTACACAAAACGCACAAATAAAATATAAAACATTCATTACCTTTGACCATCTTCTTTGTTGGCACTCCTAGATGTCCCATAATCACTATTGGGTCTTTTTTTTCGATTAAATCGGTCCATATATAGCCTAGATATCGATGTATGAAGACTGTGATCAAGGAAAAAAATAGCGTTTTATAACGTAACGTCATTTTTTAAAATTAAAGTCGACGATAAACTATCACAAAACACTTCGAAATACTTTTGTAATGCAACTTTAGGTATTAGTAAACGTTAATAAGCGATCAAATTGATCACAAGGCGATGTATATTCTATAGCTGTACGTCTGGAAATAATGTCCGGGTAAATCTCAACCAAAATATCCGGTCGGAGACCGGAAGAACTGCGCTACCTTGTGTCTGTTTGACCAAGAAACAAATCGTAGGCAAATGACAAGACTGTTGACATCATGTGGAAGCTGTAGGTATTGCAACCTCGGCCCCATTTAATGTGGTTCACGTTTAACAATGGGTTGATGGATATATTTTCCCATTTTCAGTGATCAGATTTTCCTGCAGTTTTCGATGAAACGCACGTTCTGTTATAGTCACAGCCGTGATTTAACCAGTTTTATAAACATCTGTTTTCTATCCACACATACGAATCATATGCATGTACTATATTCCTGGCATGAGTAGCAGGGCGCTGAAATGTTGCGCGATTTTTAACAGAATGTTCGAAAAGGTAGGGGGTAGGAGTAACAGGTTAATGACCTCAGAGTCAGGACACCCGTTTAACGTCCCATCCAAAAGACGGCACCCTACACAGGGCAGTGTCCCCAATCACTGGGATATTTATTTTTTTAGACCAGAGGAAAAAGTGCCTCCTACTGGCCCTCCAACACCACTTCCAGCAGCATCTGGTCTCCCATCCAGGGACTGACCAGGACCAACCCTGCTTAGCTTCAGAAGCAAACCAGCAGTGGTATGCAGGGTGAAAGGAAATTATCGTCAAAAGACCCTTTGGAGTGTCAACAGAAGATCTTCAAAGGTAATGCATATATATCGCTATTTCTGACTTTCGTGTTTCAACTGACTGGTTGAAATATGATTTGTCATGCATTTGTATGCGGGGCGCTGTCCTCAGATAATCGCATGGTTTGCTTTTGCTGTAAAGCCTTTTTGAAATCTGACACATTGGCTGGATTAACAAGAAGTTGAGCTTTATTTTGATGTATAACACATATTTTGAAGAATGTTAAATATTTTAATTTCGGAATCTTTTATTTGGCGCTCTGCAATTTCACCGGATGTTGGCCATTTGGGACGCTACCGTCCAACGTATCCGTGAGAAGTTAACACGGGTGTGAGTGTTGACGACAAGGCTGGAGATCACTCTGTCATGCTGCTTGAGTTTGAATAACAGACTGGAAGCTTCAAAAGGAGCCTGGTGCTTGGAATCATTGTTCTTCCTCTCTCAACGATGGTTACCTGCAAGGAAACGCATGCCGTCATTGCTTTGCACAAATAGGGCTTCACAGGCAATATTGCTGCACCTAAATCAACCATTTATCGGATCATCAAGAACTTCAAGGAGGGTGGTTTAATTGTTGTGAAGAAGGCTTTAGGGTGCCCAAGAAAGTCCAGCAAGCGCCAGGACCGTCTCCTAAAGTTGATTCAGCAGCAGGATCGGGGCACCCCCAGTACAGAGCTTGTTCGGGATTTGCAGCAGGCAGGTGTGAGTGCATCTGCACGCACAGTGAGGCGAAGACTTTTGGAGAATGTCCTGGTGTCAAGAAGGGCAGTAAAGAAACCACTTCAGGAAAAACATCAGGGACAGACTGATATTCTTCAAAAGGTACAGGGATTGGACTGCTGAGGACTGGGGTAAAGTCATTTTCTTTGAATCCCCTTTCCGATTGTTTGGGGCCTTCGGAAAAAAGCTTGTCCGGAGAAGACTAGGTGAGCGCTACCATCAGTCCTGTGTCATGCCAACAGTAAAGCATCCTGAGACCATGTGTGTGGTTGCTTCTCAGCCAAGGGAGTGGGCTCACTCACAATTTTGCCCAAGAACACAGCCATGAATAAAGAATGATACTAACACATCCTCCTAGAGCAACTTCTCCCAACCATCCAGGAACAGTTTGGTGATGAACAATGCCTTTTCCACCTTGCCATAAGGCCAAAGTGATAACTAAGTTGCTCGGGGAACAAAACATTGATATTTTGGGTCCATGGCCAGGAAGCTCCCCAGACCTTAATCCCATTGAGAACTTGTGGTCAATCCTCAAGAGGCGGGTGGACGAAAACCCTACAAATTCTGACAAACTCCAAGCATTGATTATGCAAGAATGGGCTGCCATCAGTCAGGAAGTGGCCCAGATGTTAATTGACAGCATGTCAGGGCGGATTGCAGAGGTCTTGAAAAAGGGTCAACACTGCAACTCTTTGCATCAACTTCATGTAATTGTCAAAAAAAGCCTTTGACACTTATGAAATGCTTGTAATTATACTTAAGTATTCCATAGTAACATCTGACAAAAATATCTAAAGACACTGAAGCAGCAAACTTAATTTCCACTAACATTTGTCATTCTCAAAACTTTTGACCAGAGCCTGTAATTGAACCCACAAATACTGATGCTCCAGATACTCAACTGGTCTAAAGAATTCATTTTTTTTATTGCTTCTTAAATCAGAATAACAGTTTTCAGCTCTGCTAACATAATTGCAAAATAGTTTTCTAATGATCAATTAGCCTTTTAAAATGATTAACTTGGATTAGCTAACACAACGTGCTATTGGAACACAGGAGTAATGGTTGCTGATAATGGGCCTCTGTACGCCTATGTAGATATTCCATAACATTTTTCCAGCTACAATAGTCATTTACAACATTGACAATGTCTACACGGATCAATTTGATATTTTAATGGACAGAAATGTGCTTTTCTTTCAATCAAGTAAAATGTCTGTGACTCCAACTTTTGAACGATAGTGTGTGCATGTATACATAGTGGCTTGTGAAAGTATTCACCCCCCCTTGGCATCTTTCCTATTTTGTTGCCTTACAACCGGGAATTAAAATGAATATTCTGGGGGTTTGTATCCTTAGAATTACACACTATGCCTACCACTGAAGCTTCATCCAAGCTACTCAATACTGCCCCCAGTCCCAAAGAAGTTAACTTCTTGCGTCGAGCCAACCCGGATCCGGGATCATGACTACAGCCTCAAGCCCATTACCATAACGCAACGTTAACTATTCATGAAAATCGCAAATGAAATGAAATCAATATGCTAGCTCTCAAGCTTAGCCTTTTGTTAACAACACTGGCATCTCAGATTTTCAAAAATATGCTTCTCAACCATAGCAAACTAGCATTTAGCGTTAGCATTTAGTATTAGCAGGCAACATTTTCACAAAAACCAGCAAAAACATTCAATAAATCATTTACCTTTGAAGAACTTCTGATGTTTTCAATGAGGCTCTCAGTTAGATAGCAAATGTTCTGTTTTCCTGAAAGATTATTTGTGCAGGAGAAATCGGTCCGTTTTCTGCGTCATGTTTGGCTACCAAAAAAAAAAAAATTCATTCATCCAAACGCCAAACTTTCTTCCACATTAACTCCATAATATCGACTGAAACATGGTAAACGTTGTTTAGAATCAATCCTCAAGGTGTTTTTCACATATCTCTTCATGATATATAATTCCTGGAAGTCTCCTCTCTGTCTCAATAACATGGATGAATGCGAGCAGCTTTGAGATTACGCAACAATTTCAACAAAGGACTCCAGGCGGACCCCTGGTAAATGTAGTCTCTTATGGCCAATCTTCCAATGATATGCCTACAAATACTTCACAATGCTGCAGACAACTTGGAGAAACGATAGAAAGGGCAGGCTAATTCGTGGCGCTTTCACAGCCATATAAGGAGACAATGAAAAACAGAGCGTCAAAAATCCTGCTCATTTCCTGTTTGAAGTTTCATCTTGGTTTCGCCTGTTGCATCAGTTCTGGGGCACTCGCAGATAATATCTTTGCAGTTTTGGAAACGTCAGTTTTCTTTCCAAAGCTGCCAATTATATGCATAGTCGAGCATCTTTTCGTGACAAAATATTGCGCTTAAAACGGGCACGTTTTTTTATCCAATAATGACATAACCTCTTCAATCTATAGGGGCGCTAACTTCTTATGGATGGGGGGCAGTATTGAGTAGCTTGGATGAATAAGGAGTAAACTGCCTGCTACTCAGGCCCAGAAGCGAAGATATTCATATTATCCAAGTTAAGTAGATTTGGATAGAAAAACTTCAACGTTTCTAAAACGGTTTGAATGATGTCTGTGAGTATAACAGAACTCATATGGCAGGCAAAAACCTGAGAAAAGATCCAACCAGGAAGTGGGAAATCTGAGGTTTGTATGTTTTCAAGTCTGCCTATACAATATACAGTGGAAATGTGGTCTGATTGCACTTCCTAAGGCTTCCACTAGATGTCAAGTCTTTAGGACCTTGTTTCAGGCTTCTACTGTGAAGGGGAGAGAATAAGAGCTGTTTGAGTCAGGTGTCTGTCAGAATGCCATGAGCTCTGGTTGGAATATTATTGAAGGTTTATGTTAACATCCTAAAGATTGATTCTATACAACTCATGAATTTGGATTTGTGAACTTAACGCGCGAACAAAAAGGAGGTATTTGGACATAAATTATGGACTTTCTCGAACAAAACAAACATTTATTGTGGAACTGCGATTTCTGTGGATGCATTCTGATGATCATCAAAAGTAAGTGAATATTTGTAATGCAGTTCTGACTTCTGTTGACTCCACAACATGGCGGGTATTAGAGATCGATCGATTATGATTTTTCAATTCCGATGCCGATTATTGAAGGACCAAAAAAAGCCGTTACCGATTAATCTTAATCCGATGAGTTTTAATTGTATTTATTTATATATGTATATACAGTGGGGCAAAAAAGTATTTAGTCAGCCACCAATTGTGCAAGTTCTCCCACTTAACAAGATGAGAGGCCTGTAATTTTCATCATAGGTACACTTCAACTATGACAGACAAAATGAGGGGAAAAGAAATCCAGAAAATCACATTGTAGGATTTTTAATTAATTGATTTGCAAATTATGGTGGAAAATAAGTATTTGGTCACCTACAAACAAGGAAGATTTCTGGCTCTCACAGACCTGTAACTTCTTCTTTAAGAGGCTCCTCTGTCCTCCACCCGTTACCCGTGTTAATGGTACCGATTTGAACTTGTTATCAGTATAAAAGACACCTGTCCACAACCTCAAACAGTCACACTCCAAACTCCACTATGGCCAAGACCAAAGAGCTGTCAAAGGACATCAGAAACAAAATTGTAGACCTGCACCAGGCTGGGAAGACTGAATCTGCAAATCCGGCATAAAAAAGATCGTACTTTTTGGAGAAATGTTGTTTTGGTCTGATGAAACACAAATAGAACTGTTTGGCCATAATGACCATTGTCATGTTTGGAGGAACATGACAATGGGAATGTGAAGAAAGAAATCCTTCGCTCTACTATTATTCTGACATTTCTGACATTTCTTCTTCTGACACTTCAACTGTATACTGCGATCATGTGAAACTTAGATTGCACACAGGTGGACTTTGTGACTTTTGAGGGTAATTGGTTGCCCCAGATCTTATTTAGGGGCTCCATAGCAAAGTGGGTGAATGCATAGGCACGCACCACTTTTATGTTTTTTTGAAGCAAGTACTTTTTCATTTCACTTCACCAATTTGAACTATTTTGTCCATTTTATATGAAATCCAAATAAAAATATTTAAATTACAGGTTGTAATGCAACAAATTAGGCAAAATGCCAAGGGGGATTAATACTTTTGCATGGCACTGTGCATTCATACATACATGTACAGAAGGCATTTGAACACAGTCTGGCACAAAGAGAAGAGACTGTGTGCAGGTCTGTCTCACACTATCTATATACTCGTCTTATTTTCCATCCAATTTTAATTGAATGAAGGGGGACCTGTTCGACTGCAGCACACACATTAGCTGACCTGATGACTGAGCATGTGTGCAGTCAGTCAACCAGTGACTACCTTCTGCTCCTGTTGGATGCACAGCCGAGAAGCCATAAGGCCTTGGTATGTGTGTTCATGCGTCAGTGTGCATGAATACTGTATTCAAGCCAGTGCACTCATGCCTGCATCATGTGAGATGTTTGTTTGGTGGCCCATACAGTATTCGTGCTCGTGCGTTTTTGTCTGTTGGTAATTGTGTGTACACTACTTGTCTCGTGCCCTGCATGTGTGCTGGCTTACATGCTTTTCCCCCTCTACATGAGTGGATAAATCATTGGACACATTTAATTCCCCCCTCTTCGACTGTCATCCTGCAAGCTGAGCTACAGCTTATGTAGGTCAGGGATGAGGAAGCCTGATGCTCCTGCAGCTGCCCTAGCTAGCCTAGTGACTGAATGCTCTATCCATCAGGGTTTCACATTTTGGGGAATATTCAGAGGTGGAAACTTTCTGTGGGAATTAACAGAAATATATGCAAATTAATATTAATTCCATTTAAATGTAAATGTTTTTTTTGCATTGGATATATTACCATATCATATGGAGACAAACAAAAACCTTTAACCTCTTGGTCCTACCTGGCACGCAGGCGTCCCATCTAGACATCTGGAAATGCAAATGCGCTACGCTAAATGCTAATAGTACTAGTTAAAACTCAAACGTTCATTAAAATACACATGCAGGGTATTGAATTAAAGCTACACTCGTTGTGAATCCAGGCAACAAGTCAGATTTTTAAAATGCTTTTCGGCGAAAGCATGAGAAGCTATTATCTGATAGCATGTAACACCCCAAAATACCTACAGGGGACGTAAACAAAATAATTAGCATAGTCGTCGCTACACAAACCGCACAAATAAAATATAAAACATTCATTACCTTTGACCATCTTCTTGGTTG